>NW_017535374.1:476283-503669 GCF_001853355.1 Bactrocera latifrons
GATATATATTTTTTATAACAAAACTTAAGTCTCTACAGCAAATTGAGTTAAAAAAAATAATACCAACACATCTTAAAACATTTTAAAATATAAATAGAATAATGATATATACTTAAACATGACTTAAGTTTACTTAACTTAACATAACTTAACGTAACGTAACATAACTTAACTAACTTAACGTAACCTTACTGAGCTCAACTTAACTAATCTAGAAATATTTGCATATGCAACAGAAAATAACAGAGCAAATCATAATCTAATATACTCGTATCATAACACAAAAACTTACCGTAACATTGAAACATAACCTGACTTGACTTAATATAATATGAAAAAATACATAAATGCGCCGCTCAGCAGCTAAAAGACAAAAAAAATCATAACTTGACATAACATAACTTGACTTAATATAACACAAGACAATATTTAAGTGTGTAGCTCAGCAGATAGGTATACAAATTTCTTGCCATAACTTGGCATAACATTATTTAACTCAACATAAAATGAAAACTTATCTTAATAAAATATAAAAAATTGTCTCCAAGGCATGACCTACGTTGACTTAATTTAGCATAAAAATTATAACTTAACTTAATAGAGCATACAATAATATTCAAGTGTGGAGCTCTACAACTGAGTATAAAAAATGTGACTTAACATAACCTAACTGAACTTAAAAACTATAACAAACCATAATAAAAAGCTATATTCGAGCGACCAGCTTTGCGCAATGTTACCATAACTTGACATAATATAACTTAACTTAACATAAAAATCAAACTTAACTTAAGAATGTATACATATAATAAAACAATAGCAAATATCAATATATATAAAATTACACAAAAATTTGAAACATAAACATAAACAATTCGCAAATAAATTTTTTTAAACTTTATAAAAAAAATTACTTATTTTCTCCTTCCACAAAAGCAAAGTTTTTATTACAAACAGTTTCAAATTTACAGTAAAATTACATTTTAATTAAAAAATTTAAAAATTCTAACATTTTTGTAATGAATAATTTTTCCAACGCCCACCGTTCACCGCCAACAATTAAACACCGTTAGATATTAAAAACGTGCAACAACTAAACAACAGCCAACAATGAATAATTTTCTTTACAAATAAAACCAAAAAATATGTCTAAATATTGGCAAATTATACATTTTCAGTCGTAAAAGATTTTTATGGCATAAATACAATTTCCAAAAAGATAATAAAAAATTGTTTATAAATAATAAAAGAAAATTGAAAAGCATGATAATAAATGTGTGGGGTCAAATCATAATCAATTTGTATGGAAAAAATGCTGCCGTATGCTTTACATACATACATATGAAGGTAATTTTCTATATATGCATATCGACGCTCACACATATACACAACGCAGTACACATGTATATATGCATATGTATGTGTAGGTATGCTGGGGAAAATTTTAATTAAAACGAAATCGAAATAATCGCAAATAGGATTTACCAAATTGTGCAATAATAAAAATGAGCGAAATTCATATTCATGCGAGAAACAATTCAAAGCAGCATATACATATATAAATGTATATGTATGTATGTTTATATGTAGTTTAATGTGAAAATTCACCACAGCGCATATTTATAGTGAATAAATGAATTTATATAATTAAAAAAAAAAACAAAAATTAAACTAAAATTGGCAGGCAAAAAAATATTTTTGTTTTTGTAAATTATAGCAAGGCACTCGTTTCCTATAAATGTAAAATATGATTATAAATTAATTTTAATTAACTTGTAAATATTTATTTTAGCTTGCAAAGGATTTTCATAGCATAAGTTCAAAAACAAAATTAGCAGTTAACTGTAAAGAAGAAAAGCAAAGAGAAAAATAAAGCGAAAGAAGTAAAAAAAATAAATTTGTGATATTACACTAAAAAGCGGTAAGAAGAGCATACATATAAATTATAAGAACAAAAATGTAAGAAAAAAAACAATAAAAAAAAATAAAATAAAATAAATAAAACAACTGAATTTATGTAAAAAAAAAATGCATACAAAATATTGAAAAAAATCAAAATATTAAAGAAAAAAACCAAACAACACAAATGGAGCAGTTGGCAGGAAAGCAAATCAAAAAACCAAAAACAAAAACATATTGCGGTAATATTTGAAAATTTCTTAGTATTTTTTTTCTTTTTTTGAAAATCTCAAAATTTTTAAATATTATGCTATAAAATTGAAATATGGAGTTTTTGTTGAAATTTTTAATTTTTTTTCTTTCAAAAACTGTTTTCGAAAACCTGAAAATTTTTAAACTGTAAAATGGAAGCGTGGAAATTTTATTGAAATAAAATATATGTGACCTGGTCTACGACAAGGGGGCTCAGGTGTCATAAAATCCAAAAAATCAATTTTCACTTTTTAGTTGATTCGAATGGAAGATGAGATTTTTAACAGATGTTTCTTAGAAAACTAGTTTTCGCACGTTAGCTTCCTTTTCGTAGACCAGGTCACATATACTAAACAAGTATATATATATATATATATTTATAAATATAACACTTTGTATGTAGTTTGTATGTGTAATTAATTATTATGTATTTATGTAACAGTTAGCGTAAGTAATTTATTAGTAATGAAAAATAAGTACATTAACATACGGGCTTACTATAAATATAAAAGAAACTATTGATAAATGTGTAAAAAATGATCTAGATTAAGTGCAAAAATATAAACAGGTATAATAAATATAAATGAATATATATACACAAATACACAAAGAAAAATTTAAATTAAAAAAATAAATAAATTTCAAGAGTTTTTATTTTATGGAAAATCAGTGAAACGGAAAGGCTAAGGTGAGTGGAAACTTATGAAATACAGATATATAGAACAGAGTTTACTCGAACTTTAGAAAGTCTGAGACCGTTGGGCATAACTGTTGCCTACACCTATGCGCAGCGTATGAAATTTCACCCAAAATATTTATATAGATAATAGATGTGCAATTTTGTGCCCCGGGTATGTCTTTTATGCCCTAAAAATTATTTTTTTCTGCATTTCCGATAAGCCGAAATGTTAGATATGAAAGTTAACATGAAAATGTTGCCACATGCAGGATAAGGAGGAAAATATTTGAAAAATTGTAAATTGCTAAAGTAGTTTGTAATCGGTTACTGGAATCGTCATAAAAAATAACTACATTATATAATTTATGCCGATGTGGCTGATCTTTTTTTTTAGCTAGGAGCTAAATGAAGCGCATCGTATAAGAGCAATTCGTGAGAGTTTAAATGATCTAGGGTAAAAACTTCGAAACCTTCAACAGGTTGACTTGGTTTATATTGTGATACCGTGGGGACTCCCTCACTCTATTTGTATTCTCTGAATCATTCCGTGCTTCTGATGAAGTTCATCAAATTTTTATCTGTGCAACCTCTGAGACGTCATCAAGAAACCCTCGAACGATAGTTGCCATTCTTTTTCTATATCACAATCGCATAGAAGTTGTTTGATAGTCTCCTTATATTCTAACGGGTATTTCAATCAGAACGCTACAAAAATAAAACAAAAACGTTTTTGGATATAAATTAAATGCTTTATCACTGTGAAAGTGCATTCGATGCCATTATATATGGAACTGGATTTCGTTTGCATGGCCACCACGGGCACATTTACAGAAGTCCAGACGTTGAACCAAATTTTCGACGGATTTCAAGCATAAATCGGCCGATGCTGCTGCAATTTTATGCTCGATGCCCGTACCAAGTTCATCAATCGTCGCAGGCTTGTTGGCATAGACCATAGACTTAACGTAGCTCCACAGGAAGTAGTCTAACGGTGTCAAATCCCACGACCGAGGCTGCCTATTGACTGGGCCATTTCATGAGATAACACGTTCATTGTGTTTGAAAACCGGATCATTTTCAAATTGTTGCTCAGCCAAATTCACGAACATACGACGACTTTGGTGGTCAAGCGCCTTCAGTTCTTGCCTCAATTTGATCTCAATTTCATGATGTAGACCAATGTCTTTTCGCAAAATTCGCCACAACGATGTTACAGAAGTGTCCAAAGCTTTATAACGACGTGTGACAGCCTGATTTGGGTCTTACTCAATTAATTTCGACCCGTTGTTGGATCTTATATTTTTCCATGATGAAATTGCAAACCTTACTGAAGAAATGTCAAGAAAACGGGGAAAAATACCAAGTCGTTATATTATCACAACTTCTACAATAGTCGTTATATGGCGTTCTTAGACCAGTTAGTTCTAGTTAGGGTTTTTATATCATTGCTTTTAAGTTTTAATAGACGGCCCATATTCTATTCATGTCACGATTGCCTACTTGTTGAGCAAGTCAGAAATTGAATCCGACCAGGCTCGGCTAAATTAAAAATAAATAAAAGGAGATTCTCATGTGTTTTAAATGAATACAAAAAAAATTCAACAAATCTAGAGCTATGTGGACAAAATTATTGTAATTAATTATAGTAAAAATTTCACTTTATGGAGTTGTCACCTGGCACAATTGTTTATTTTGGCTATGTTTTGCTACAAAGTGTTCAAATATTTGCTAAACGGCAACTGCAAAAAATTTGAGTATAATATAAAATGAAAAAGAGCAACACAGTTTTTGGAATTAATATAAAAAGTTGAAAAAAATTAAATTACGTGTTAATTTTAAAAAAATTATATACAAAGAAGATCCTCTCACGTTGCCACATGGATATTTTCTTAACAGGGAAAATTTGTAATATTTTTTTAGATTACAGCCACTGAAAAACACCTAAAAAAATTGCAGAGAGTCTATAATATTGAAAACACGGCACAAAAGGGTTCTGGGACAGACTATTTTGTCTCTATCATTGACAGAAACTGTTTACTTCAAGTTCAATACATATTTATATAGTATGTATTTTGGACAATTAAATGCGACCCTTGTTGCATGTTGCATTACTTTACTGCCATATCGATTACACAAATATTTAAACGAACAATTTTGTATTGTTTCTTGGGCTGCAGAAAATGCAAACCTAGCTACGTAAGTAAATGCTAAAACAAATAAACCTAACCAATGATTGGCTAATAGCGCTACCAAGAGCGATGATGGCACGTGTCAAGCGGAAATATTTTGCAAACAAAATTGCTCACGTAAATGCCGCAATCAAGCTTTTAAGGGCGACGATTACTTATATATAAATACATATGTATGTATATATATATGTGTGTACTTATACGTGTAAACATATATGTATATGTGAATACATATAAAAATAATATACATTAGGGTGAGTAAAAAAAAACATGTTTTTACGCCTGGTAGTCTGACTACTACCTACTTTCCTGGATATCCAAATCATAATTGTAATGGGAAGGTTCTCCACTTTACAGTTTTATATGTTTTTCTGATTATCAGATAGAAACATTCATAGCTCGCTCCCAACTGCTGGAAAAATATCGCGTTTTATGGCTTTTGTAGAAAATTTACTGTTCTTCAAAATAGTCTAATGTTAAAGTTTGCTCATTTTAAAATTTTTAATTAATTTACTTTTTTTTTTGAATTTTATAACTCAATGAAAAAATCATTAAAAATACGGAAAAACATAGTTTTGCAGGACATTTTGTACTCTACAAAATGGTCTGTTCGAACAAAAATATTTTTCTGGCCCTAATATAATTAAAACTCGGAAAGAACATAGTTTTATAAAGAATATACTGCTCTCCAAAATGGTTTCTTCGAAAAAAATATATAATTTTTTTTGACCCACCCTAATATTTATTGCTCTTTATTTCCACTTCTCGCTTAACTAATCCAGAGACATGATTTTGCAAAGCAGTTTTAATGTTATTATATTTGTTGTAAAAAAAAAATTTTCGACCCACCCTAATAATTATTGCTACATATTTCCATTTCTCGCTCAACTAATCCAGAGATATAATTTTGCAAAGTCTGTTAGCTTCGGTAGGCGTTTTATTATTATTATTTTTGTTGTCATTATTGTTTTTGTTTTGCTAAGTGTGCGTGCCGTGTTTTCAGTTAACGCGCGCCCAATAAAAATAATGCCAATCTCAAAAGTAGCAAAAATACTTGATAACGAAAATGACAACAACAAAAACGCAAAAAAAAAAAGCAATATGCTGTCCGCATGTAGGCTGGTTACAGTAGTATTTCGAAAATTGCCCTTTACTGCGGTTAGTAGATATAACAAACGAATTGCAATGGCATGGCTTACATGCAAGCKCACAGGCAAATGCACATACCTACATAAATGTATGTAATATTATGTATACGAATGCATGAGCCTAGATTTCATAGAATATTTTGTATAGTATCAGCTTACTGGTGTCAATAGCGGGCATCTCTCGGCAGCGCCACTCTCAAGTTGGACATGTCACCCACACCCGAAGCCAACGATATATTCATTCATAAGCAAGAGGCATATATGTATAAATATGTACGTATGTGTTATGTATGTATGTAATTATATGACGTTGGAGGCGGCCCAACAGTTCAGTGGTTCATCGGTTCACTGACTGTGCGGCAATAACCGTTTGCACACCATTTTCAATATCTCTAATACACAATTGCCGATATGCCACGATATGTTTGAATGTGGAGTGGCATAAGCACTGGCGTAGATTAATATTTTCATGTGGTACGGCGGCTGAAAATACTTGAAGTGTTCATTAAAAAACTCTACTCTACAGAACCGCAGATCACGAAGTTACTAAAAAAACATTAAGAACCAAATTTCGGTCGGTGAATCGCTGCTGAATCGCAAGAAAATCGATCCATTTCTGAAACGGAAGATTATAGGGGATGAAAAGCCGGTCATTTACCACAATTAAGGTCCTTATTAGTGTGGCTTTAGGGCTGGCAAATTCACCAGATTTACACAGTACGTCAAAGCATGGAGAAGACGCTTGACAAACAGATCGATACCCATTATCTTGTTATCGATATCAAAACCGCTACGAAAGCATTGATGGGAGCTGCCATGTTTAAATTTGATATCCCTGCGAGATTCATATGTTTATAAGAACCTCTCCGAATTGTTCGATATTAAACGAGATTTTAAGTAGGGTGATTCTCTTTCGTGCACAGAGTCGTGAACGCAGCCTTTTCAAACCTAGAACAAGACACGAATAACGTTGGCGTTGTGGTGAACGAGGGCAAGACAAAGTACCTGGACCTCACATACCAAGATTTCTCGCAGCTTGAGAACTTTGTACTATATATCTTAGAACCAGCATAAATTTCATCAATAATTCAGGCTAGGAGTTCAAGCCTAGAATAACTCTTGCCAACAGGTATTACTTAAAAATTATTAAATAAAATTATTTATTATAATATTTAAATACTTATTAAATTATATTCTTAAGTGCTTCTTTTTTCTTATCCCATTGTACGGCGCGGAAACATGGACGATGACGACCGGACTTTGCGCATTCGAAAGAAGTGTTTTGCGAAAGCCTTTTAAAAATTCAACGAAAGTGCTGGTCGTTCGACTAGAGTTGCATAGATGGACAATGGAAGCAAGAGCGCCCACTCTTCTAATAGAAGGACCAAGTGCATAGCGAAATTTTTGCAATTGGGATGTAGAATTGGGGTGACAGCATAGAAGATAAAGGCAACTGGCGAAGTTTCGTGTACTCGGCCCAGACTCAAGGTTGTGGTGCCAAAGAAAATCAAGAATGAACTCTTAGCGCGTGCCCAGAAGCGAATTTTTATTTTAAAAGCATTAAACAGTCGCAGGCAGATAAACCTAGCGAATATAATGGCTGAACGCTGACTCTTGTTTCGTGTTGGGCCAAAATGTTAGGCACAATCATGCTAGAATGTGACTTTGCATTCAAGTCTTTCGGCACGAGCCTAATATTGACATATTTTATACCCGAAACATTAACCAAAATGTGTTGAATTTATCCATATGAAATGTGGAGATCCTCACCTGTCTGACTGATTATATAAACAGGATTTTCAAGTGCTGCTCCCAAAACTTTTTCGATGTTATCGTTATGAATAGAGGTGGATGGACGATTCGCTTGAGGCAAGTTTACTCGCATGAGGCAAGTTTCTGACCTGTATTTGTGATAAAACAGACTTTCCAAGAAACTTCCGTAAATGTAGTAACAATCTAGGAAAAATAATTATGAACCAATCCGGGTCAAATTTGATCAGATTATAGTGTGATATGTGTTCATAACAAAGTAGGCTTTTCAAGACACTTCCGAAAATCTGGTAACAATCTGGAAAAAAGAACTATTGATCAGTCTGAGGATCAATCCGAGTCAAATTTGATCAAATTATATGTTTCTAACATTTGTTGCTAATAGCGAACCGATTGATATCAATGCATATGTATCAATGCATTCGGGGGCTTGATACCCCCTCAAACCGAAATAAATATTTTAATCCCGCCACTGCATTTGTTATATTTGCAATATTCAGCACACTCACACCACCAGTTGGTTTAGCGAAATATCTGTGGCGCTAGAAGCGGCATTTGTTTTTAGTTGCAAATATGTGTGCCTATATGCTTAACAGCTCGTGCCGTCATATCCACACAAGCGCATACGTAAGTACACAAGTTCATATCGTTGTGGATTAGTGCGCTAACAGGAAACAATAAAAATGTAAACAAATCGCTGCGATATCATGATTTTTATATTTAGTATATTCGATATCGGGTTATATAGCTTGAATGGCGCTACCCAAAATTGCCACTCACACACACACACGCACTCACTCGCACACATTGACTGACTGGAGCGCGTACGCTTATGATTCGCTTGTTCCCACCGCCGGTACAGTGGCGGGCGATTTTTCCGATTGCCGGCGCAGTCGGTTGAGCTGGTGTGGGCTGGTTTTTATGATGTTTGCGCGTTTATGTTGATTGTTTTATTTTAATTTTATACGAATATCTGCCATTGCATTATTTCTGTTGTTGCGAATTTTTCGGCGTTATCTCTATTTCCCGATATGAACTGTGGGTGTGGCCAGTGCCGTTGTATTTACATGCTTATTTGCTTTTGCCATTATTCGCACTGCTTTTCGGCCGATATCTATGTAATCTTTCGATTATTTTTCTTTGCTAGTTGTTGTTGGGATAGCAAGGATGACAAGGATTCCACATTTATTGCGAACAATAAATTTTCGAATTATTGCATGTTGAGAAAATTATAGTTGGTTGGAGAACTCTTCTGAAATATCATACGCTTCAGGGGCAGTTAAGTTTATAAGGGTATAATCGCTTTGAAAATTGTTAAGCGCGCTGTCCTTGGTTTAAAATTTGGAGGTTTTCCCTAGTAGGGTAAGTTTAAGTCTAACGATCATGGTATTATGTGGAAACTAGACATCAGTCGAAGACAAATTCTGCCCTTACCAATGGTATCTGGCAATTTCAACTAGCATCTGCCATAGTAAGTGAGAAATGGTACATGAAACGTTTGGTAAGGATAGATGATTGGACTGATCCATGTCCGGGATAGTTGTGAACGCTAGACCTTCGTGAGTGGTGGACTTTCTAGTGGACTTTCTGACACCACTGCCTTTTTCCATACCCCAGGGGGGGTTATGCCTGTCGTAAAAGGCGACTGAAATCCAATAGCTCTGTTATTTGGCCTGCCTCGAAATATCAGCATAGTTTTGTTAGGAAAAGTGCTATAATACTAGTTTGAACTGAAATTATAGATTTTGAATGAGATTCCTATTAATGAAAAGACATTTAAAGTTCAAGCGACAAATTTCATTGAGTTTGATGGATGCCCAATTGGTAGTAGCAAAAGTTACAAGGTCCGACCGGAGACTAAAATTTAGTAGCACTGGGCGCAGTTAGCCCTAGGAGTCTTGTAGCAGAAGAAAATATTTCTGAATTAAATTCGTGGAATGGTGCCCAGTTGATAGTCTTTGGTCGGATAAGAATTCGGTCCGTTCTGGTTACTTAGACCGGACTCTCCAATCTGCTCATTGGGTTGGACCCTTTGGGAAAATTCTTGGTGACTGTGGTTTAAACCTAAAGGCAGGTAGCATAGGAAATTCAGTTCGGTGTAAAGTCACACTGCGGACGGGTGCCAGACCCACAGCACAGCAGAGGTTTTAGGTCGGCATCGAACCCGACCAAATTGGAAAAGGCACCAATAATACTTGCAAAAAGCTTGTATCGGGACGCTGGTCAACGCATTATTTTGATCTATGTGCTTTAAGCACCGTGAGATCAGGCTAACTTTGGCCGGTACTCACGTTAAACACAACAAAAATTGCCTTCTTCCGTCAAGATACATTCGCAGCTTTACCGCATATGAGACTATTGGACAGTTTGCAATCAGAATGCCGGGCACGATCGAGGGTTGAATTTTAATACGACTAAGCAGCTGAGGGGACATTTCGCATTCCACTTTGGGCCAGAAAGAGCTCGCAGCCGTATAAGTATTGGTTTTTTGGGTTTTGAGAGAGCGTGAGCGCAAGAGGTTAGCGGAGTTCCGAATCAAATGAAATTAGGGTAAAAGCGTACTTTATATGGAAGTACCGAGCAGCCACTTAAATAAAAAGACTGTCCTATTGTCGGGTAAGAAGCTGGCCACCGATTTCTGACAGTCACAATGTGTTATCTACATCGACAACACTGAGGAGAGCTGATCGACAACGGGAATTTACAAAAATATTGCGCCGATTCTACGCCAAAGTGCTGAATGAATGGGTTCAACTTGAAACTACTCTCCAAGCAAGGTTGTGTGCTAGCTTTGTGATTTGACCCCTAGAAATCACTCCCAATGAAAAAAAACAAACGAATCCATTTGGCGCAGAAAAAGTTGTTATTCTACCAAAATAGTATTCAAGCTCATGCTGCGCAAACGATAGCGCCTTATTTTGCCGAGCTATAGAAAAAAATTTTTAGATGGTTTGAGTTTCGTCCAAATCTTCAGGTTCGCCGAAGCTAAGACCACCCTATTGTTCCAGCTTCAGTCTTCGAAAGGCTTGACAATGGACAAGAAAGTGTCGGGCTGTTTCCACCCAACTATCTTTCTCTATTCTATGTAGATAAACTATTCCTGCAATGCTAAGTGTTTAAAACCACATTATAACATGAAACTGAGTGCTTTTGAGTGTTTTTACATGTACGTTTACTTGCATTAAATAATGCAGAAATTCCAAACAATAAATATTTGCGCTTATCATAACATCAACTTTCATTGAAGTTGTTAAATAAACGCACACCGCACTCATAAATAATGCCAAGCCGTATATTAACAGCCTTCTTCAGCCGCATTTCTCACATTGGCACCAGTTCACCTGTGCACCCGTTTAGCCCTCACCAACAGCATTCACCCTACAACATGCCACCAACACTATGCTATGCTATGTTATGCTACGCCATGTCATGTCATGTCGAACGCCAGCATTTAACATATTTTGACTTCAAGCTGTCATACCTTTTAATAGAATATTTTACAAACAACCAAAAGCCGACAAGAAAAAAAAAACGAAGCGGTGAAAAAATATTACAAATTAGGGGCGGTTCAACAAATTGTCTGTGCGCCGGCATAATTTCATTTATGAGCAAGCGCATCGTCACAGCCGCTAGCCGCTTATCAAATTGCCTTCATCAACACCAGCCAGCTAATGGATGTGGCAACCTGAGCTGCACAAACACACGAGCTAGGCACACATACATACATACATACATATATGTATATATGGAGGTAGTATGTTGGTGGTGGTGGCTTTCATTCATTTTTATTTGAGGCGTATAATAACCATTGAGCATAGCTGTCATCACGCGCGCGCTTCCGCGGTATGCCTCCGTTGAACGCGGCCGCACTAGTCACTGACGTCTGCAACGTTTTGCATGTCAGTTGGTTTTGGTGTTGTTGTTGTTGTGCGTTGGTTGTTTGCGTGTTGGCGCGTTGCACACGCATCCATTTGTGGCGCAGTTCCAGCGCGAGCGCAGCGCGAAAGGATTAAATGCTGCAAATTGGATTCGGGAGACTCGGGTTACTTTGGCTGCAGACGTTGCAGTTGCATCTGTGCATTTGTGTATGTGTGTGTTGACACCCCGACGTGTTGACTACCGTATGGTAATGACTCTTTAAGTGATCGCTGTTGATCGCGTAAATTTATTGGTTTTGTTGTTGTTCTTGTTCTTACAACGGCTAATGTCAATTCTGTAGCTAATGTCATTTTAAATGTCACACCGCATGTTTAGTTGTTTGTTTTGTTTTCAAATTTTTTACCTCTTATTTGTCACATGTTTTACAAAGAATGCGCCATGTGTTATGGTTTCCTTTTACGGAACACTTTTACTCTCGTGTCTTAAACACTCTTCATTCAGCTGCAAGTGGACTGGCGTACTGAAAGTGTTTCATTAATTAGTTATCTTCTTACAAGTTTTTTTTGTTTTTGTTTAGATCATCTAAGAGTTTCTAGTCGAGGTAAGCGTACAACACAAAAGACTTTTTGGTTGCCAAGCCGTTCATAAATTTAAATCTAATTTTCTCACTCTCTCCCCTATCTCTTCCCGATTTTCCTAAATTGAACACCTAAAATATTGCTGCTAACCTAAGTGTGCCCAATACCCAGACTTTGCGCCAACTACCGTGGTATAAGCCTCCTCAATATCGCATATAGGGTCTTACTGAACGTAGAATGTGAAGAGCTGAGCTGAAACTGTTTGGACATTATCAGTGCGCCTCTAGCCCTGGGAGATCTACTGTCGACCAGATTTTCACCATGTGCCAAATCTTGGAAAAGACCTGTGAAAGAAAGATCGACCTCCTCGTCGGTTTTAAAGCCCTCTTCGACAGCTCATAAGGAACTGCGTCTATGCCGCTATGTCTGAACTTACTATTCCAGAGATAATACGGCTGTGTAAGCTGACGTTGAGCAACACCATTAGCTTCGTCAGGATCCGGAAGGACTTCACCGAGATTTTCGGTACCAAGCGAGATTTCAGACAAGGAGCGTCCCTTCTGTGACCTCTTCAACCTGTTGCCGGAGAAATAATACGAACTGAAAAGCTAAGTAGGTGCAACTTTGGACTAAGTAGACAACTGAAAAGTAAAGCCCTCTCCTGACAAAGATCAGACTCTACAAGTACCTCATCATTCTCATCCTTCTATGGTGGAAAGGCATGTACAATGTCATCATCTAATGAGTCGGCCTTAGGAGTGTTTGAGAGAAAAGTTTGGCGGAAAATGTATAGTCTTTTGGGCATTGAAAATGGTGAGAACTGCAGTCAATGGAACTATGAACTGTACGAGATAAACGACGCTATTGACATAATTCAGCGAATCAATAGACAGCGGTTGCGCCGGCTAAGTCATGTTTCGGGATTTAAGAGAACTCTCCAAGCCACTTGATCACTAATAATTACTATTATTTATTACTTTATTCAAAGTATGACCATAGGGTTTAGACAGACAGATATCTATCGCACCCTTTCTTGTTATTATAACACTTCGTTTAATCCAACAAATCAAAAAGTCTTAGTAAGTCTCCTGGGATAAGAGCTTTCCTATGTCCTCTAACCGCATTTAATGTGCCAATAGACAGACTCTTTCTTATTGCGATTGCGGGGCAATCTAGGGACATATGTATTATGCTCTGGTGTCCCTGCTATAGAAGCAATATAGATCCATAGTACCTAATTCTTTGCAGATGACACCTCAGTCGGCAGTGACCTATACAATAATCTTACAAGCCGACTTAAGATGTTTCTGAAAAGATCGATTCGATCCTTTAATCGTTTTGTATTGAAAAATTCGAGAAACAGCCTCATCTCTCGAAGTCCAGGCTCTTGTTTTTCACTGATGATTACTGGCTAATCCTAATCTAACTCTTTCCTCCTTGCGTAGTTCCTCTCGTAAAAAGCAGTTCCGATCCTGTCTGACTGGTTTGCCGCGATTTCTTTCGCGTGGAGAGCGACTACCTTATTTCCATTGCTATATATATGAAGTTCGCAGGGATTCATGTTGGTACGATATTGTTTTCAATGTCAACACAGTTAAGACTTTTATTCACTCCACTACCATTGTTGATTTTGTTTTAACGGACGAGTTGCCTGAAGTGCCGCTTGACTATCACTTAGAATGACAATTAGTTACCAGTGATAGTTTTTCTCTAAAAAAAGCTAATGGCATATAGAAAAGTGCTTGGGATTCAGCCCAAGAACACTGACAGTTTGGTAAGTGGTTCCACTAAACCAGCCCCGTTTTTGCCGTTTTCGGGCTGTCTGCATACCACTACCTTGCGCTCCCATGAAAATGCTTCTCAAGGTTGGAGTCTTCCATTTTACTATGGAGTCCACTGAGACTTTGAATCCCTTTTCAAAGTAAATTCGCTTGATAATCTCGACGCTGGGAAAGAGACGCTTTCAGTAGACTCTAAAGTATTCGGAATGTACTGTGGTTTTATTATCATAAGTCTTAAAGTAATATTTTCGGACTAAACTGATAGAGGATAGAGCAATTCTGCTGTGGTAACCAACCTGTGGGGAAATCAGGGTCACGGCTAAGAGAAAGGTAGCCTTGATGCTGCTACTCCAAGGTAATTGGCTTAAGGATCCTACAAGGTTGCAGCGTTTGTACAGCAGTAGGTGTTCAGATAAAATGTAATACCAATGAAAGGAACTCGAAAACATAACAAGACTGAGGTATATAAGTACGAACTTCGACGAAAGCAATATTTAAAGTCCACCTCAGTGGTGTCCTTCGTTCGCTAATTTTATCGATCGAGAAATACGTCTCTCTTCCACTTTAAAAGCATATCTAGAAAATTACAGTAATTTAAGAAATTAACCTAATTTTTACCTTAAATCAAAACTAGCTGACCCGGCCAGCGAGCAATGTGTCACCCTTCAGTCACATACGATGCATTTAAGACAAGAAAAGACTCCGGCAACGCCAAGGTGCACGATTTGAAATGGCATAGGAGTATTGTTGTTGTATTCTACATGCAACGTGTTTATTTTGCCTTTTTTATTTTGTATCCCAACACACCGTTTTGGCCATAATCTCTAATAGACCAATTGCGCTGTTGATGATAAACCATTTATTTTGCGTTTGCTTCGCACACATATACACATACAAACACATGGACAAAGCTATTAGCCTGGCATGCGCTGGCGCTGTTGTTGCTATTGCTTTTTTACTTTTTGTTTGCTTTTGTTGCTGCTATCGCTAGAGCATGGCATACATTTATTCATCGGTTCCCTGTGGGCGTTGTGCAATTTACTGTTGCTCCAAAGTCGAAGTCGAACTCACACCGGCCGACGTCCGTCCATGCATATACCATATGTATATAAGTCCATTCAATGGCGGTATGCATTGTAGACGAGTGTATGTGTGTGTGTGTGGCAGAAAAATTACAGAAACGGGACATGCATGTCTGACGCAGCCATCAGCCACCGGCCGGACGACCGACGGACCACCGACAATCTGGCAATCGCATTTGAAGGAGTCACCGCAGCGGCGAATGAGTGGAAATGGAATGGAGCGAGATTGGAAATATGTGAAAAGTGGTGGATGCAATCATTGCTGACTGGTGGGTGGGTGGCTGGCTGCTTGGTGGGCAACTACGACGCTTGCTTGCCAGGTAAGTAGTTGCTGATGCTGGTCGCAACAACAATGCTACGGCCGTTGTTGGTGATGAAGTGCTGATGATGACGTTGACGTTGCCGTTGCAGTTGTTGTTGTTGATGGCGCTTGGGTGCATAAAACATTGCTGCTTGATATGATAATCACGATCGCTCAGCGGCGATGGACAATTTCACATTTTTTCCGTCAAGTCAGCGCTTTTTCATGAAATTTTGTTTCTTTGATTTTTTGCAACTATGATTGCCTTGAGATGGAAGTCATGCTTATACATTAAGAGCAAAAAACAAAAAAAAAACATACATACATATCGCTTTACTTTTCCCATAAATCAATACTAGATTAATTTGCAATTGTAAGAAAACTACACTGTTGTGAAAAAAAATGTGGGTTGACTAAACAAATTGAAAAAGAGTTTGAGAGAAAGAGAGAGTGTGAGACGATATTGAGAGAAATTGGGAGAAACATGATCATTCTCAATTAGAAACACCAACGATGCTACTTAGTGCTTTGTAAGAGACAAGGAGAGGGGAGAGAGAGAGAGAGAGTGTGTGTGTGTGAGATGATACACAACACCCACGATATTACTACGCACTGCTATTTTGCAAATAACACCCATGTATATAGACGCCAGATGCTTCGCTGCGAAGATTCCTACCAGACTCCGGGAAACTGGACACATTAAGAGCTACAAGGCGACTGCATCCTGGTAAGTTGGATCATTGCGCCGCGGAATAACTTCTACCGGCATCTTCTCCGCGCCCTTTCCTACGAGAGACATGCAGAAGAGGTGCTGTGAGCATTACGGATGGATTCAATCCCAATGAGTTCACATTTTACTTTTGTTTCAGATTGCCAGACCACTGTGAAGTATTTGAAGCAGTAGTGGCAGCCATCAAGGTAGCAGCAGAGGTACTTCTCTGAAGTAGAAGCTGTCTTCAAAGATATGTGAATTCATTCCAATAGTGGAGCTGTTATACTGTCCTTGAGCTTGCTGACAATCAATATACTCAATGTAGCGGCAGCATCAATCTGCTTTCATATTAAACTAGTAAAGCCGATGAGCTTGCATTTGGCTTGGAACGAGCAGGGGTTCCCCCGTCTTCGTGGAATCGAGCGCTGGATCTTTGATCTTCCTGCGATCTCAGCATGTGTTGGTTAGCAACCAGCACTTGAAGGGTAGTGAAAGCCACCTTGTCGAGGGTGGCACGTAAAAAGTCCATTGAACTCTTAGCTGAACTCGACACTGCCCTGTTGGCACTCATGCGGTGAGACGAAAAATATCAAAGTTGCGATGAAAAAGAAGAGGTGGAAATATCTAGACATTTTCTCATCCAGTGTCCAGTTGTTCGGACCAAGATTTTTAGGAACCTAGCGAATATACTAGAATCCAAATTTAAAATTAGTCGTCTCAATATATTTGTGGCAGGCCCAAAGCAATTTATCGGTATTTTTGATCTATATGTAGGAGTTCTGGGCATCAACGATTATTTTACGGCCCAAGTAGCACACGACTTCCGGCCTTAAACCAAGGATACTCTGGGCAGCTGGGTAGCTTCTCGGCTCACCTTTGCCACGAGATCCATCCATTGATCATCTGTTACTGGGTAATAAGCATAATAATACGTTTCATGACACCCTGTTAGTCGGAAAGCATTATTTCACAGACGTTAACGCGACATTGTTTTTCTAAAAAGTTTAATTAGTTTGGAACCAATTGTACTTTCATTTTTCTTCGATCCAAATTATCTTTCAAAATGGTTTTCACTGATCGTTCTGATATTCCAACGATGCCAGTAAAATCTCTGACTGTTAATCAACCTGTTGAGCATCAGTTGATGTGGAAGGCCGTCCTGGAACGAGCTTGAAAAAGCCACCAAAGATAGGCTTGAATAGATAGCTTGGTCTAGATGCAAATCACAAACCTTGAGCTGAAGCTAAGATACCAGCGGCAGCGGGAGTCAACCCCGGTAGTCGCAAGAATGGCGACAAAGAAGGAAGGGGAATCAAATGCCAAAAGTGTTGGGGCTAGAAGTGTGTGAATTTTAAAATTCGATGACCTAGCGAAAGCCAGGCAAGTGGAGAAGCATCGTGACTTGCTCAGAAGGGTCAAGGAAAGCGTTTCTATCTACTCGATTTCATTCAAATTTACGTTAGAACCGCCAGCAGTGGCAGACAAGGGACAGAGGTCAGTAGAAGAGGCCTGAAGACAAGGATTGTGACACACAAAATCATATGCGGATGTGCCCAGGAACCGCCGGATCAGATAAGAAAGCTTATTAAAACCTGTTATCCTAATCTGCCTTCCGAGGGGTGTAAATTCGTTAAGTAAAATATAACAATTTTCAAAGGAAAGCTAACACAGTGTTTTCATTCTGAACTGGTTTCTGATCAACAAATGGTTTAAAGTCGTATGCGTATATGTCTCGAACCTAAAAAACCCTTTTCTTGATATTCGAAAGAAAACTGCTAGATCTCCGTATTTTAAACTATTGACTTACTATAGATATCAGAGATGAACACTCTTAAAAGTGTGTGTTCAGAATGGACTAATGATGTTCATGAGCCCGTTAAATCGATTTCGAATATTGTGGGGTATTCAATGCTATCTTTGACCTACTCTCCGTACTAAGCGTGTATTGAGACACTTGACTGATTCCGTCGATGATTGATGGATCGCTGTTGGACATACAATTTTTTAGAAATGGGAAACATTCAAGCAAAGCAAATAGAAATGCATCAACAATAATTTCTCATGCGCCAACAAGCAGTAACAAAAGGAAAAAAAATGTTCAATAAGAGAGATAAGTAAAAAATAGCGGCAACAATTGAGCATTTAATAGCGCTGCCGCTTTCCAGCAATTTACTGTAGAATAATGCACAACCGTTAATACTGAAGCAAAGGCAGTTGAACTCGCTCCAATTTATTTTCGCATTTTTTTTTTAAATGCGCGAAGCAATTTTGAATCTAACAAAAAATTATGTTGTTGTACTAACATTTTTTATGTTGTTGTAAATTCTTCACCGTTACTCTAAATCAACCACGGCCGTTGGTATTCGCATATGATAATTGCCGATTTGTAAAATTTCACTCCAATTGCTTGGCTATTCATTGAAGTTGCTAAGCATTGCAACGAGGGGGCAGCGTGGAGAGCGCGGCATTAGAAGTAAGCGCTGAGTTAAATAGCCAGTGCACATAAGAGTGCTTAATGGCGTGAAGGGTATGCAAATTACATGCTCTGTCATGTGAATGAAGACTGCGATTTTGTTGCTGTTATTGTTGTTGGAAATTTGAAAATTGCTAGTACCCACACATACATAATATATGTACATCGTTGTACGTGTATGTACATGCATATATAATCTATAAACAGACAAGTATTTTGGTGCGGAATTGCCTATACGAATCCAAATTATAGCAAGTATATATGTATGTCCGACTCTGTAGGAAAAAGCTTTCGTACTAGGTGGCCAACTAAGAGGAGGAGCGCCGGTTAAGTACGCTGCCACAATGGATCACATCATAAACGCACACTTCTCATTACACGAAAAAAGGGCTACTGATCCAAAACAGACTCTCACACTTTAAGATTTCCACAAATCCCACAGTTTTCCCTCGAAGAGCTGCAACTAGCTACTGACGGGCTCAAGGCTAACAAATCACCCAGCCTGGAAAGGGATCCCAGCTGAAGTTCTGAAAATAATTGCTGCAGAACGACCGACAGTACTCTCGAAGCCGCAATATTTCCGAACTCTGCTAATCAATAAGAAAAAAAAAGATCCCAACGTGCCATCAGCATACCGTCCACTATGCTTGTCTAATGCTGCCGTCTAATGCTTGACACAACGTGAAAGCTCTATAAAAGGCTACTTAAACCCAAACTCGAAGCGACTATCAACGACGCTTGAGGGCTTTTTTCCCAGACAACACGGCTTTAGACACGGCACATCAACTCTAGCAGCCATAAAATTAGATTGCATAAATACAAAAGAATAGTGTTGCTGGCGACTTTAGATATCCGGAATGCCTTCAACAACGTTAGATGGGTGAATATGGCCGACGCAAGCTTTAAAATTCCAGTCTACCTCAGAACTGTGGGGCAGAGCTACCTTAGTAACAGAAAACTCGCGTAGCAAGTTAGAAAGGAATCACGACAGATAGTGGTAACGTCAAGTAGTAGCACAAGTATCTATTCTAGGACCAGGCTTGTGAAACATCAGCTAAGACGCTGTACTAAAGCTCAAAATATCAGACGAATTGTACTTAATTGGCTAAGCGGACGACATTGCAGAAGTTATTACAGCAAGGGACACAGAAGAAACACGCAAGCATGTCTAGATCCACACTATCTGCAGCTCGCTACGGAAAAATACAGAGCTAATAATTTTAACAAATAAGCATATACTCTTCGAAATAAGTATGCAAATGACCACAGATATTCTTAGGATAGAAAAAGCAGTAAACAATCTGAGCGTAAGTTTGGACCCCAGACTAATCTTCTGGGTACAAATCCCGCACGACGCAGAAAAGACAGAGAAAAGTAGCTCTGAAAGTATTCGACGCAGTACCCGCCGGGTCAAACAAAGGCAGAAGAACTCCAGTGCGTTGAAAAGATCAGGTGGAGAAGAACCTGGATTTGCTTGGAATCTCCAATTGCCGCCACGTAGTGTAAAGAAGAAACGACTGGCGCGTTGTTGTTAACCCGGCTATAATCGCCTAAGTGTTGTTTACGCCAGTAAAAAAAAAAAAAAAAAAAAAAAAAAATATAGTGATTCTTACAATAAAACGTTGAATTTTTTTCGAAATAAAGTTAGATACATTGGATCCAAAGAAAAATTTGTAGAAATCTAGTTTGATAATTTCACTAAATGGCACTGTAAGTATGCGTGTAAATTTTTAGCTATGTACTTATTCTAGCTTTGGGGTTCACAGCTTGATAATTTGGAAATTTGCAGTTATAAACCCAATTGCTGCAACGGTAAATTTTTTAACTGTCTATCTGTTTGGCATTCCGGCTTGATTTTCCTTCCTGTTCCTGTATCTAACCACCACCTACCAATGTTGCACGTCCGTACGCTTTACTTCGCGCACACTTCGCGTGGCTGCTCGTGAATTGGCGTACAAATTTTGCCTGCCTGCACTGTCCGTTTGCGAATTTGTCTGCAATTGCTGACGAAATATGCAATTATGTATTTTCGTTGAACTTTGATTTGGGCATTCTTTGAAGCTTAGCATTTTTTTGCTTGCTTTTTTGTGTTATTTTCGTTTCATTTATTGTTTGCTGTAGATTTATTCGATTGTGCTATACGATGTTGTTGTTGTTAACGTTTTCAATAACGTTTTTAGGCTTTTAAGCTTTTTGGGGTTCAAAATAATTGTTGTTGTAGTAGAGAGGGAAACTGTAATCTAGCTTTAAACTATTTACTTAAATTGTTCGCTTGGAAAATCTGTTGGAACATAAATGGTAAAATCTCTTTACTTTGATTTTGATCGGTCAGATCGTACGGCAGCTACATGTTGATCAACGAATTAATACTTCTACCGGTTCCCTTGAAATCTCCGCCCACTAGGAGGATTTTTACGGTCTGTTAATCTGAAGAAAGCAGATATTTGATTTATTACAAAAAAAAAAAAAAAAAAAAAAAAAAAAATAATTAAAAAAAAAAAAAAAAAAAAAAAACGACAAAAATTTCGCTACTTAATCTAGAAATATTTTACTCTTGATTTCTGTCAAATATCCCCCCTAGAAGCTAAGTGGAGAGAAAAATTTGAGAGCAGTGCTTCCAAAGTTCTTTAAATCTAGAATTCCAGCAGAATATTTTTTGCTCCAAATTAGGCTTAACGACCTCACATGGTCTATTGATCTTAGACAAGTATCATTAGCTCTCTTCCATTTTCCTCAAATGTTTTTTCAAAGTTCTGCCAATCGCGTTGCCATGCCATGGAACCGTGGATGTAATGAGTGATTTTTGATAGATCACCCGTGTGTCGTGTCAACCTGTCATATCGCTTCGCTCTATGTACTCTTGAAAAGTTTCAAAAAGATTCGACGATTTCGAGCCAATTTTTGTTCAGCGATGAGCCCCATTTCTGGTTCAATGGGTATGTAAATAAGCAATATTGCCGCATTTGGGAGGAAGAGCAACCTGAAAAAATTCAATACCTGCCATTTCATACACAGAACCCAACGGCATTGCGATCGAGAAACGGAGATCCAAAAAAAAAAAAAATTCCATCGTTTTCATTCCCTAGTAGAGAAGAATGGAACATTGGTTCTATAATCACAACGGCGAAATATACATATTCGCCGCCTGATCAAAGGATGAAATAGGAAGAGAAGCGGACATCTTCCGAAGTACTCCATACGCAGTAGGTAGCTTTAAACTAAATGACTGCAATTCAGTCTTTCAGACCGAATTGTCGGCAAAATAGAAGGTGCCAAGTGCGTTTCTGCTCTATAGAATAGCGTCTTAATCTCCCTTCCAGAGCGACATCCTAGGTCTTGGAACACTAGCAATACAGGGCATATTACAAGGTTAATTTGGGATAGTGTTGGTGGGGGACTGACCAAAAAGTTACTACTTTTAGGTAAAAGCGAGCTTAGTAAAATTGTAAGACTCATCACAGGGCCTTTTTAAGATCCCTTCAGAAAAATTAAAATTGCGATTCGACAGAATGCAGAGTACGCGGGAAGAATGATGAGATGCTCCAACATTATATTTGCGAATGCTCAATCTACGGTGTGCTCTGGGTTTGGGACCCGCCACGTAAAAAAACCACTCCAATGACAACGCAACAACAGAAGAAGCTCAATCTACGGCCGGATGAGGCTGGGTACAATCCATGGCTCGCAATGTGAAAACTTACGACACACTTGGCAGGTGTGGTGGAAAATGATCAAATGTATTACAAAATCCACTATCTTACTGAAAAAGAAGATGAAATTTGGTTACCACCTGGGTGTCCAATGGGCCTAGTGATGAACTAAGTGCGGCTGCCTGCGGTGCGGGATCTATCCAAAGCTATTTTATACTATACTTCATCTACATACTTTCTGGTCTATATAACAAATCTACGGATTCATATTCTACCCATCTTTACTAATCTATTTTAAAATTTTTTGGGGTCATGGCTCCGTCCTCCAATATATAGTCACAGTTCTAGGTGTAGAAGTTCACGCAAGTGAAGTAAGTTCTACGAGCGACATTCACTTCGGAGTGGACAGAAACGATTCTTTTACACATGGCTCATGCAGCTTATGACCCCGGTCTAGACCTAGCCCAAAAAACGTCCGTTTGAAGCCGAGCTAAGAAGGTGAAACATCCTTCCCCAGGGATGTGCGCTGGGTTTGGGACCATCTACTTAAAAAATGAAAAGAAGAAAACAGCCGCCGCGCTATTGTAAACTCGGCTATTTTCACTTCATTTATGCTCATTATTATTTCAAACCATTTTTTAGCCTTTTTCTTCATTTCTTTTCAAGCTTTTTCTTTGACTTTTATTACTACCAATTTGACTTTTGCTGTCTTTGTCCAATGACGCTATTGATCGCCGCAGTCGACAGCATCCCAATGACTGAATGGCATACTGGTCGCTCGAACGCTAAATGGGCTACCGGCTGCCGCTGCTGCTAAAGCGATAACAAATCGCCGATACATAATTAAATTACAGCGTTTTAATTTCTGTAATTAGTCACGATTTTGCCAGTTACAAATTCAGTTGGCAACAACAACAAGAACATTAATAGCTAGAAAAGAGTCAAACTTCGCACGAAGAAAAGCAGCAGAAACACATAGTAGCGGTTTAGCCTTTTTAGGGAAATTCGACAAGGTTGCCAAAAGACAAAAGAATAAAGTAGTTTTGAAGAACGAATGTACATATATACAAATATGTATATATAATATACATATGTAAATATAACTATATATAATGGATTATGTAATGAATAGAAATACTGGTATATAGAGTATCTACATATTCGTATAGATAAGAAGAATCTGAATGTTTCAATAGCGGAAGTAAGATGGAAGTTGTAGATGAAACTAGTGCTACGAGTTCTCTGCTCGAAAAAGTTATATATCTCAAGGAATATGCTTTAATAACCAATGTAGAAAATATTTTAGTATAAAATTAAATCAATTTAATATACAATATATATATGTACATACATATATGCCCTTATATATGGTCGACAAAAGTTCCTCTGTATTCTTCGTGTGGGTGGCTACTACCCCTGGACTTGGATCGCACGAAGCGGTCAATTGCCGCAGGTTGGTGTATGGGGGAATGCAGGGATGAATGGGAAATACCTTTGGGGTGGACTTTAATATAAGTTACTTTATAGGGAAATTTTGAAAAAAGTAGAAGTGGACTGCCAATATTCGACTGAAAACAAGAACATAGCCGCGGAGCTAAACGTCAAGCACGTGGACGGCAAGTTCAAAACAGCAGCTGAAGCCAATGAGATTGCGAAACGATATTTGATCATGGCCGTTATCGACCGCAATAATCAGATGTCATAGGCGCAATGAAAGCTCTCTTTTCGAGAATGAACGCCAAACAAAGCGCACCCTAGCCGTTTTGTGATGGTATGGGATGATTTGGCTGAGTCAAAACCGTGAAATGCAAGGCAATTTCGGCGATCTATATACAAAAATCTTTTCTATTCTTTATTGACTTCAGTCCTTCCATAGATGACTTGACGATTGTGGCAGCAAAGAGCCTATACTTTTTACTTCCTGTTACATATATGCTACAGGATGGAGAAACAGCAACGGCGGAGCTCCACAGGCTGGCAGCTACATCCAGCAGAAGGCAACATGCTTTGGTAGATGGAGCTGATGCTCCAACCTCGAGACTAGGTTACACGACGCATTTCGACTAAGCTGGCAAAAAAGCATCAAGGGTGGTACCTGCGCTTACGAGGATAATGGCTAACATTGGTAGACCAAGATAGAGTAGGCGAGTTCTTTCGGCCAAAGTAAGTCAGTCCATACTTATGTACGCCGCACCTAAATGGGGGACAGCGGTGCAGCAGAAAACCTACGCAGAAATTGCGAAATCAATAATTGCATGTGCCTACCGAACTGTATCACATCAGGCGGCTGGAGTCATATCAGGCCTAGGAAGATAGGAAGAAGGAAAGACAAAAGAGGCTAATGAATGGCAGAAATCATGGGACGAAGCAGCGACGAGGAGGTGGACGCACAGACTTATTAGACTTATCAGAAGCGTAAAAGCATGGTTAGAACGAAAACACGGAGAAACTGATCTTACGCAGTTTTTAACATATGGATAAGGTTTCTCTTTTGCCTGCCCAAAGTATGAAGAAGACAGGTTTGAGGTTGATAATGTGATAAACGATCGAGTGATGCCGGGGAATGAAAGCGTGGATATGCAAGAGTTAAGAAGGAAAGAGTGGCAAAGCCGAATGGCTAAGCTTGACCACACGTAGTTTGTCGATATCGTGGAAGATCACTTCCCCGAGAACCCAAAAAAAAAAAAAAAAAAAAAAAAAAAAAAAAAAAAAAAAAAAAAAAAAAAAAAAAAAAAAAAAAAAAAAAAAAAAAAAAAAGGGCTCGACACCAATAGGTTGTAGATTTGAATCTCTACTCAATATATGTAACAATGTAGTACAGACGTCGCCGATTGAAATGAGGAACCTATATAAGTATACATATATATAATATATATATATGGGCACAGTTATGAATGTTGTTGAGTTTAACTCATATTTTCATGCATTATGAATTCGGCATGTGTGTGAGATATTACTTGAGAAATAAATACCAGCTCAACGTGAAATACATAAATAAAACCCTAAATCTAATGGTAATCCCACAAAGAAACATTCCTTCTCTAACAAGCCAGTAGTAAGAGCATAAATGTAAAAAAAAAATGCAGAAACATTAAGAAAATAATAAAAAGTTGTCCAATTTGTAACTTAATACAAATACGAAAATTAACAGACAACTAACCAGACAGACAAACGAACGCACCACTTCGACTTTACAGTACGAATACTTGCATATGACCAAGTGTTGTTGCAACGTGCAACATGCAACCAATCCACAATTGAAACGAGTATGGACTCGACGCTGCACCATTCACAATCGCTACAATTCCTTCTTTTTTACTGACTAAAAGACGTCGCCAACACACCAACAACAACACATCGCCACCAGTTCCACCACCATAAATTGAGATTTATCGTCGATGTATGAAATAAATATTAGTTTGAAAGTTTTGTAATTCAAGCATCAAAACAAGTTCATTTGTGTGACGCATAATGTTGGATTTGTTGTTGTTGTGGTTGTTGTTGTTGTATGAGTGGTGTTGTATTCGCGCACGTTGACTCGCTGTCGTAATTAGCGCAAAATAATTTGCAAGAAAACAGGAAAACAGTGCAAACATGTGGCAACACTCACGCGTGTGTTGTAAGTTATATTGTTTGACAGGCGGAATTATGAGCTGATCATAAATTTCTTGCAAATAAATAAAGCATAAAAACGTTTGAAGCGCCAATTTGTTGCTTGTTTTTCATATTATAGGAAACTAATTTGCTTTTGTGTGTGATCCGACACGATATTGTAAAGTGAATGAAAGTTAATGAAATTGCGTCCCATAAGTATTGTCTCAAAACTACGCAAATGCAAGGAAAGGCTCCATGTAACTGGAGCGCTATAGAGCAGAGGCTAATTTATGATTGATGATATCTATGTTGATCATTTACTGATCATATGAAAAATTTGGAATATATAAAGATATTTTACGAATTACGAATTTCTCTCCAATTTGAGAGACTCTACGAGAAAACTTGCTTATGTTTGTGTTGTATATTCTGATAAATACTTGGGTTTACAATAACTCTCGTCCAAGTGTCCCTACATCTACATCATCTACAAAACCGAAGACACTGTGCGAAGATCTCGTATTGTCAAACGATGGATTTAAGGATCTTGCGGTATCTGAGACCGCAGGCATATCAAAAGATTCCGTAGCTCATATCCTGCATAAAATTTCGGGAATGAGAATATGACTTGCACGGTGGGTTCGGCTTTTGCTCACTTTGGACGATAAATACAACCGTAAGATCCTTTTATAGTATTAGCCGTGTACGTCAACGAAATATGGATTCACTGGTAAGCACCAGATATCAAACAACAGTCAAAACTGTGAACTGCACTGTCGACTTACTCTCAAGAAGGTGAAGTCGACCGCCTCGGTCTGAAAAGTGATTGCAGGAACTCCCAGAGTTCACAATGATTTCAGTAGAATGGGTTTGATTTTATGTTGAGTTTTAGAAAATTTTCCTTATTTGGGCTCTACCACCACGAAAATGCATCGACATATACCAAAAACGCTATACATCTTGTTTTTCAATTTTGAAAAACACCCACCGTGCAAAATTTTGTGTAAGTAAGTGTAAGGAGCAGAATACATCCGCCACGAGAGTTCGGCTCAACAGATTGCCAGAATATAGGTCCAGAATAAGTATTAGGTTGTCAAAAAAGTCTTGCGGTATTTTCGCTAGTTGCTCATTTCACGCGCTAATACGTGTTTGATTGATTGTCATTTCATTTAAGTGTTCGTGAGTTACAACGTCGCAAACATGGATCCAAATAAAGAGTAATTACATCATATTTTACAGTACTACGACGATAAAGGAAAAATGCATCTCAAGCCGCCAATAAAATTTGTGCAGTTTATGGACCCGATACAGTTTCCATTTCCACCGCACAACGATGGTTTCAACGTTTTCGTTCTGGTGTAGAGGTGGTCGAAGATTCGCTACGCTCCGGAAGGCCTGT
>NW_017535374.1:503687-518116 GCF_001853355.1 Bactrocera latifrons
AATTGGTCGAAAGAGACCGGCATAGTAGCAGCCGTTGCATCGGTCAAGAGCTGGGCATGAGTCATCAAACAACATTTTATGAACAATTGAAAATTGAAAAAATTAATTCAATAAAGGTACCGCAAGGTACCTTTTATATCGAAATTATCGTTCTTATTTTGTAGACTACGTTCTTATAGAAGGGCTCTCAGCCCTCCAACTACTTCTGTATCTTAGTTAAAAATTCGTTTCATTCCCCGATATATGCCATAAATGTTGGGCTTACATTTCTGAACGACTTCCGAACTTATACCAAGCTTCCCCGGTTAGCCAAAAGATAACCATTTGAAGACGAGCCAAAGTTAGAAGGCGACCGTTTCCCCGTCCCTACTAGGGGTGGAGCGATGGTTTGGAGCCCGCCACGCTAAAAAGCAGCCAAAGAAAAGAATAAAACAGCCTCGGATGAGAGACCCCCTTTTAATGACGACCACAGTAAACGTATTAACGACTACGATCACCGCAGTTCAAGAAGCGTGTTGAACGGGACAAGGATTGAGACGAGTAGGTCCTTCGGTGTGGGATTAGGAGAAAGACTCCATCGCCAAGCCCTGACATTCACCAGGTGGATGAATGTCTAGTCACAATCTGCGTCAAAGCGCAGTTCTCTGTGAGCCAAATCCTAATATGAAGCGAGGCTAAAATATTCTTTATCTTGCAATAGTGAAAGCATACACTTCAATTTTTCATACTAAGTGTTGCTTTGTTCCAAAAAAGCTAAAAAACAATTTGAAATAAATTTTCTCGAAATATTTTCGCTACCGAAATTCCATATAACCTTCATTAAAAGGACGAAAATATAAGCAGTCGCAATCGGCACAACCCCACCTTGATTACAATTGCATTATCAGCAAAGCCATAAATTCACACAACAACAAGGAAACACATACTCATACTTATGCACCACACGCAAATGTATGAAATGGAATAAAATGAAAAGATTTTTTAAAAATGTTATTTTCAAAATGGCAGCAAAAGTTTTTTCCAAGTAAAAATCAAGCATGAATAAGCAAGAGAGTGAGGAGGACTGAGGGGATTGAAGGGAGTGCGAAATCAGCGCACAAGCGCAACCAACCAGCCAAGCAGAGCCGGAGTCAGGTCGCACCAAGTGAAGTCAAGCCAACCAATCAGCCAGCCAGCGCGCCAAGTAGTGCGCGTAAGTGTAAGCGTTCATATGCGTATGTGTGTGTACATGATTGCCCACCCACATAACGGCATAAATATCTAACGGAAAAGCGAAACTTTCTGCAAACAATAAAATCAAAAATTTTCACTTTATAAGTTGATGGCGACTGGAACGCTCAGCCAAAAATGTTTTCCACCAACACACAAGCAACTGTACACACACATTCATAATGCATATGTATACACATATATCTGAACATGTACGCGTGTGTGGCGCTACAACTTAGAAACCAACCTGTGCAGCACAGCGTAACCCTGGGAAGCAATTGCATGGAGCACGGAGCACGGCGCACGAGTGTCGAGCGCAGCGCAAAAATTGCATTTGATTTATTATCCTTTACTTTACTTTCTGCTATATTTTACTGCTTGCCCCTCTGCCAGTGTAGCATGTGCCACTTTCGTCGCTCGTTTTTGTTTTTCGTTGGTGCTCGCTTACAGCGAGAAAGCTTTTAGCGTGCAACTCCTCCCTCGCATGTAATGGAACCGGTATTTACGATATGTAAGCTCTCGTTGACGCAACGAACGTTCGTGTGCTTGTGTGTGTGTGCGGCTTCTTACCTTTACTTCACTTTTTCCTTGCCGCATTTCCTGGATTTCATATGCTCAGCGACTCCTTCAAGTTCTGTTTTTATCAGTGCGCTGCCACCACGCCACCCTCTCTATCTGCCCGACAACGCCGCTGCGCTGGTTTGTGTGTTCGTTCGGTCGACGTCAAAACTGTATTCCATAAATTAAACGTCGTGCGAAATAAAACTTTGTTCCATTGTATAAATCACAGATGTTTTTACATAAATTTATGCTTTCCATTCGCCGTTACATATATTGTGTGAGTAGACACTTGGATACATATTTATTGTATATACATATATGTGGGATGCAGGTACATATACATATATAGCTAGGAGAATATCTTCATATTTACTGTTTGAGTCATTAGAGCACTTTTGGGAGTGTGAAGCTTCCTTATCGAACGTAAAAAATATTCTTTCGCTCGGTTGGTAGGGACGAACCCGTAATAAATCGTCCCTGTTGCAATTGAGAGGCTTCCGGAAAATATCGGGCTTTTAGTCTTGGGTATTAGTTGTTCCTGAAAACCACACAATTCAAAAAAAGTCTTACTCAAAGTGTCATGCGACTGAATGGACCTTATCGATACCTGGCGCTCTCCGTTATATGATAGCCTTACTTGCATGTCAAGGGCTGTGCGCAAGCGGAGTTACATTCCCGAACACTCGTGTTTCCAAAACATGAACCAGAATAATAAAAGCAATAAATAATTCAACAAGACCAGATCTCGTTGAATAAACCCGGAAGAAACTAGTGTACAGAAGACAGCAGCAGCGATCCTAAAGGAATAATTCCAATAAACCAATAAAAATGGGTGCAAGCTCCGTCACAGGCCAAATAAAATGATTATATGCGAGAGATCAGTTGAATTTAAAAAGCCGCTATAGCCAAGGGGAGGTTTACCACGATACAGCACTAGGCTAGTAGCGGTAGACTAGACTTTGAGCAATACAAAAAGCTACATTAGGACCGAAAAGAATTTCTTTCTTCTGTAAGAGTATTCGATGCAGTACCCGCCTAGGAAGCAGCGGAAGAGGACCTGGCTACACTTGGAACCTCCAATTGGCGCCAAAGAGCGAAAAGGAAGAACGACTGGCTTTGCTTATGAACTCGGCTATTACCGCGTAAGCGGTGTCTACGCCAATAAAGATGAATAATATTAAAAGCTTCAGTATTTTGTTTGTAAGAATCTAATATAAAACAGAAGGTCAACGAAGGTGTGAAATATATAACGTAGTTTATTAATATTATTTGTTGACTGAATGGTAAAGAAGACTATAATCTATAAGCTCATAGGTAATACTTCTATAAATCAAACAATCTTCATTATTTGAAGCCATTAAGCAACCCTGTTTAGTACTAAATAAGGTTATTTTAGCAGTAGGGAACAAAAGTATTATTTTCATGGAAAATGGAACATATCTTCTACCAGTAGTCTTTCTGAAATACACAGGTACACATATATCCATCAGGACGTTGTGTGCACTCAATCAGACATTTAACGGTATACTTAAATACATAACACAAATACTCGTATGAATATACTTATCCGTAAAATGTTACGATAAGCGGAGCTTCAGGTGGCGACTGCCGAATTTTCCACGTGGTTCAAGTCTTTCCACCATCCATTCCATCATCCAGTTTTCTTTTAACTCCTTTCAATATGAATCTACATACCTGTAGTCCATATATGAAAATATTTTTCTCACTTTTCCCTAAATCTTTACTGCATATACCTATGACATGTGCAGCTGTGTTCTCGAAATTTACTAAGGTAAAGGAACTCTACTACCACAAAGCTACTTCTACAGGTGAGTTGCATTGAATGTGGGCGTTTTAGGTAGCAGCACAACTATGTTGCAATACCAACTGAAGATTTTATAAACTTTTTACGAAGTAAATAAAAATATTTAGCAAATATGGGTATGGGAGTTGAAGAATAGATAAGTTTTGAGAAGAACCCATGTGTGGAGGAGAAATATTGTATATCGCGCATATATAATTGGATTTAGAAGTTTGTAAAATACTTTACGAATATTATAAAGAGTGAAGAAATATAATTGTTTTTGTAAATTATAATTTATTAAATATTTTTAATATCAACTAAAAGAAAATTCTTCTTAGCTGTATCCTCCGCGCGCTTGCCGACTGGGCAATGGGTGTCGCTGCTTACAATATCTTGATCAGGTTCTGGTCTAGCTGAGTAATGGCATCCCTATGGTGGACTGCTTTGTAAGCAACATTGAATATATTGAAGGGATTAGACTCCTCTGAATGTCAACAGTTGTGTGGCCGTTGGCGACATCTCCAATGCAATGAAAGGTTGCAATGGTTGTAGATGCTTGGAAGCTATAATCCATGAAGAATAAATAATCAAGAAGACCAAGAAAGCGCTGTGAATTTAAACGCTGAAAAACAATAACAACTTTTTCGCTCTCCTGAACAGGCGACCGAGGATTCCAACTCTGGCAATAAGAGAGGGCCCCAAAAGAAACCAAGTAAGGAGGAGTTGAAGGCAAAAGCGCGGTACAGGACCGAGGTCCGGATATGTAACCGACTCGAGGTTAAGTAAAGGAAGAGGAATTGAAACGGTTGCCATGGGCAAAGAAGAGATGAAAAACATCCGAGCACATTTCGCTGCTCGTAACAAGTGCGATTTCTCGAATCCACTGTTGGAAAATTACATAGAGGAGCATATCACTTAAAAGAGGCATCGATCGACGGAAATCGAACCAAAGGCGCCTTTGTATAAGAGCCGCAAAACCAGATGTCAAGCACGTGGACGACAAACCGTCAATGTCCAAGGCAGCGTCGGCAGCCGATAAAATTATGAAACGACTTTTGATCGTGGCGCGCATAGAGCGCAGTGCTGGCACAGATGTCACAGGAGCGGTGAATATAATTGAGAAGAAGGTATTAGAAAACCTTATTGCGAGGATGGACGGCAAATCAAGTCGTCATTTGATGGGGCAGGATGGCTTAGCGGAATTAAAACCGTGACAGGTAATGAAGAAACGTCGCTGAGGTTGGGAACTACTTCTTTGGGATTTATTCAGAATAAAATTTGCTTATAAAACAAAACAAAAAAACATCAAGAAAGGTGGGAGTAAGAGCTTTCAACAGAATAAGTTCTAAACTTTGACCAATATGAAATTAAAACTCCAAGTCAAGATTTGAACTTTCCCATTTTTGATGAGAAATTTTCAAACAATTTTATTCATTCCCCAAGAGAGGACTGTATTTTAGCCGCGAGTGATTCTGCATTAGATGACGTTCTTAGAGTCGAAAATTTCGAAAGCTTTGTGAATATTATTGCCGTTAGTGAAGTGGTACGAAAATCAGAAGTATTTATAACAGTAATATTTGATAAAGGAAATCACTTAACAGGGACTCTTTCTATATATAAAATATTCCTTGATATTAAATGGATTAGTGGTTCCTTGACATAGTAGTGAAATAAGTCTAGAAACTTTCATGGATTGAAAATAAGGATATACGGCAAAACTTTTCTAAGAAGCTCAGCTCTTAGCTTCAACTCTTCGAAAATGGAGTCATCCGAAAAAATACTGTCTAAGAAAATATCAGCAGTGATAGCTATAAAGTTTTCACAAGAACAACAACAAATGCCATATAAATATATTTCACTTGATGCACGTATTTTATTTCTAACCAAAGTTCATGCAACATTTATTCACAGTCGTATGAGAACTTTTAGTTTTCCAGCGAAAAACTTTTGACCTTCACACCCGGCACACCACACCATACGCTGATGGTGCTGCGTCTGTGTGGTGGCCAGAGACCGTACGTGGTGTGTAGTGGTAGAGCACCGAAAGCAGCTGAGTCGTTGCATTTGAAAAAGTTCCCTTCGCAGTGCACTCTGCTTGGCCCAGTTAGTGCAGTGCAGAGTGTAACGGTTGAGGCAGCGTGGCAGTTGGTGGCGTTGGCAACACTTGCAGCAGCGTATCCTTAATTTTACTATGTGTGTGTAATGTGCCAACTTACTTTGTTTTTATTTCATTCAATTCTTTTTATTGGAGTGCATTGCAACACATTTGTGCAGCAGTTCATGAAGCATGACTTTTAATGTGCCACAACACACTCGCACACACACGCGTTAGCCTTCGGTTTTACGAGTACGTGTGCTAGAATTTACAATGCTGGCGCATGTGTGAGATTATTTCGGGGAAAACGCGGTGAATTTCGCACTTCCTGCTGCAAGAATTGGGGGGTAACGTATTGTGCTCGTACAGGAGTTGATATTGACTCGTGATATGTGCAAGAAAAAGTTCGAAAACAACGCAGTAAACTCATATTTTACTTAATAAATTGATTACAAAGAAGAAAGTAAGGAAAATACAGTTTCTTAGCGAGAATTCTTCTGAGTTTAGGTTCATAAGTGCAATGCTTTGTATTTTTAAGCTACTGTAAGTATAGCTTCATTATTGCTGAAAACGATAGAGAAGATCTTGGATGCTCACATTAGTGCTGTAACGCTTACTAGAAGCTTGTCCGTGGCTCTGCACGCATACACGACGTTCAGATCATTAGAGATTGCAGTCCATACACTAGTATTTAATATCGAAAGGGCTCTTGAATATAAAGAATATGCTCTTGGATCATTCCTGACGATTTCTGGAGTGTTCAACAACGTCTTTACGGAATCTATTCCGAATAGTATACAGTCAATAAGTGTTGATCCCGCTACATAACCTAGGATCAGAAGCCGTTTGACCTCTAGATGGATAAGAGCCGAATGGAATGACACTAAAATGACCAAGGAAGTCTGTAGAGGTACTCACCAAGGTGGAGAGCTATCTCCGGTCTTATGGACATTAGCGGTGAATAAAATGGTGAGGAGCTTTGAAAGCAAAGCCTCTAAGATAGTGGCATATGCGGATGACATTGTCATCTTAATAAATGGTCTACAGACCATTAGTAGTATTATGAACACCACTCTCAATTCAGTCCTGAACTGGGCATCGTAGGCGGGTCTGAGGTTGAACCCGAAGAAAAGAAATGTCTAAGGACCTGCCACCTATAGATTTCTTCGCTGAAAACGGCGCAGAAAAATCGGAGGGTCGACTACTGGTTGCTGGATTATTTATAGATAGAACTTTCGGGCATAGCTCGGTGGGTAATGGCGGTTGGGCAAACACCGACTACACGACCCCAATTTTCAATTGGGAAAGAAGGTTCAAAGTAAATAAACAGATGGCTGGCGTAAAGGTGTGTTAGCTATGTGTAACTATGTGTAACTCACTACACATCTAGCCTGATGGCTCGAGAATGGACGATGGAGTTGGTATGGTAAAGAAAATTAAAACCCGGTGGAACAAACTGGGTGCAAGACGACAAAAGTCATGTCATGCAAAACGGTAGATCGGAATTATATAAAATTATCGAAATACTAACTGGTCACTGTCCGGTGGCGGAACTTTTCAGAGCAGGGCACCACGGAAGCAATGGGGTATTTCTTGTGCCCTTGGGCCACTTTGGCAAGACTACGCTCTAAGCATTTCCGATCAACACGGTATGATACAAGAGAAGGTATCGATTGGGGAGGCCGCAAAGTCTGTTTATATTCGTGTCAAGCGCAGGCATCCTAAAGAATGGATACTTCTTTTGGTCCATATGGTATCGCGAAGGGCCAAAAATGGTCTATGCGTGGTTTATTGGCCTACCAGTTTAACCTAATCTAACCGGAAGCATCTTTAGTAATTCAATTGTGATCCAATTATTGTATTAAGCTTATTTAGATTTAAAAATTTCAAAAAAACTGAAAGTAGTGATACTACTACTCTTAGAAACTAAATGAAGCTGTTCGACAAGTACGTACCATCACTAGCAGAAGTATATACATTCTAGTAGATGGCCAATAGAAAAAAGTAAGCAATATTGGTCGTTGAATTGATTCTCTTTTTTGTAAGGAGATTCGGGTAATGAAATCAAAGGGAAAGTCGCCGTTTACAGTATTCGCTACGGTCAGTTTTTTCGTTCTAAGACGAGCTTTAAAAATTTGTTTCATGAAATCCCATTCAACTCAAAGGCCTAGTAAGTTATATCTTGGGTGAAATATTGGGTATGAAAATGGTACACTACGTGCCCACTGGCATACTCCAGAGAACTCCTTTTAGGGAGTCAAAAGAATCTCAGGACTTTACTATGCGAAATTGTCAGGCAAATTTCACGTTGTTGCATGTGCTGTGTGGCACGTAGCCTCGTCTTGTCAAGATTGTCAAGATCAACTTCTTCCAATTGCGGCCATAAAAAAGTAGTTTTCAGCGATCTATACCGCTCTCCGTTTACTGAAATGGTGTCACCAGCTGCAATTCAAAAGAAGTKCGTAGCGATGAGCCGCCAGACCAAAAACCACACCAAACTTTCAACTTAGGGGAATGTAATTTTTGTTTATAAATAATTAGTGGATTTTCTTCGCAACAGAATCGACAGCTTTGTTTCTTGAAATTGTAAACATTACTGAATACCATGAAAAAAATTATAGATGAAACGACACTTAGAAATCGTATAATCCGTATTGGAAAACTGGGTAAGGAATTTCAGATGTGATATGTGATATGAGGGAGGATATTACCACCATGAGGGCCTACTATACAGACCTCTAGAAAACTAACTTTCAGGAATGGTGAAAGAACTTGGGATATCACTGGTTGGAGTCTCTTTCGTGGGTTATATACTTATCACACCGTGATCGTCGGATAGATGTCAGCTTCTGACCGCAAGTGAAAATTGAAGCCTTTGAACTCTTTAATCTGCCAAGATTTAGGCACTTTGGCAAGCATTTCGTGGAAAGGTCTGAACTTTCGGAAGATAGGCTAAGAGTATGCAACGCCGCTTAGTTAGCCAGCATAGCGATATAAAGCCAGCTGTGATTTATAAATAATAAAAAAGCGCAATCTGCGGTATAAATTAGTAAAAACCCCATATTGCTTCTTTCCGCCGAATATGTAAGTCACGCTAACAATGTTTCATTAAATTTATGGTCGACGATTTATAACTAATTTTTCCTACAGGGTCATTGACCACAAGCGCTCATATGAAACCAAATCACCTATTAAATGGTTATAATGCGAATATCACTTTCTATATTTACATATTTACACACTTATATATAAATATACATATGTATGTTGGTTGTATCTGAATTATCAACAGTAAGCTGCGCTTAGCTTGTAGCTAAGCTACCGCTTTACATTTCGTATTGAACTATTTCCATATTTGAAAGACATAAATTAACTTGTTGGCCATGTTAACGCGTACGCGAAGACAAAACCGCATATTTCTTTCTTTGCATCTCTTTAGAATTGTTGTTGTTATACCCTGCTTAGGGTATATTAAGTTTGCCACGAAGTTTTTGACAGCCAAAAGAAGATGTCGGAGGCGCTTTAAAATGCATTTATAAATGATCAGAGTGACGAGCTGTCGACTTTGGCATGAGTATCGGCCTATCTGCCGACTGACTTCCAGCTTTTAGGTGAATTAGTCTCCCAGTTTTTGGGATATCCATCTGAAATGTTGCACAGGTTCTTTCCTCTCCATGTAGCTAATTATTTGTCGGAATCGCCGATATCGGACTACTAGATCATATAGCTGCCATACAAACTGAATTATCCGAATCATGTACTTGTATGGACAAGTTTTTCATTTGAGGAGAGATTTTCACGAAACTTGGCAGAGGTTATTTTCTAGTACAATGGTGAAATATCTACAGAAATTGTTCAAATCGGATCACTATAACATATAGCTGTCATACAAATTGAACGTTCCAACACAAGTCCTTCTATGGGAAACTTTTTCATTTGACAAGTTATCTCCCAGAAATTTGGTATAAATAATTGCACAAGGAAGCGCTACAATCACCAAAAGAATTGTTCAGATCGGGGTACTAGCTGCCATACAAACTTAGCGATCACAATCAAGTTCATGCATGGCAACTTTTTTATGTGTGAAGGGTATTCGAAGTCTACTTTTTTTTTCTTATTTTTCTTTTCTTTTGCGACAACAAACATATTTTATTTATACATTCATGCAATTTTCGCACGTTGCTCCAGTTCGAGCGATGATTTTGCATTGGTAGCGCCGCCACTGTTGCCAGTGCGGCCGCAGCTTTGGGTTATGCGTGCATTGAGTCACATATAAATTAAGTTGACATGTGTAGATATGTATATGCATATTTGTGTGCTAATTTTTATAGTGTTTTTATTGCTACTTATTGCTTGTGCAACACGAATGCATTGAATGCGAAACTGCGCGAAAAAGAAGGTAGATCGGGAGGTAATACTGCACACCAATTTGAATTTCTCACACTAATGCATATCAATATAAATATGTATATATGCATGTCTGCATTCAACCATTTGCGCATGAGCTATAGCTATCGCTTTCCAGTAGTTGTTAATACACTCGCACACATATACTTATAGGTATATTACTTGTTATTAAATATGCAACACCAGCGCTACTTACTCACGCTACCCGTCTCGGCTACTTGTTTTGCTTCCCGCCCAAAGCGTGAAGTTTATGAGAGGCGTTCGCATTTAAACACTTCAGCGCCTGACTACTTGGTGGCTAATTGACGATGACAGCTCTTTCATAGCCAACTCATTCAACTGGTGTCGTCGTCGTCGCCACCACCAAGCGGTGTCACCTCTGCGCCGCAGCCTTGCTGTTGTACCAATGATGTATTCTCAACTGATGACAATTTGAAATTATATTTATGTTTTTATGTAAGCCATATTTAAAATATTTTAAGTGTTTTGTGCCTCGAAGGCATTGAAATTGTTGGCATAGTTGGCTTTATTGGTTGTTGTGGAAGAAGTTCGTAAATATTTTTGCGGTTGACATTCCCAAGCAGTGGTCATGGGAATAGGAGTCCGTTTTCTCATGCAACTAAAATTATAATGCAGTGGCTGGAGTGACGTAGCCGGAACTAGTAGTACCGAGTTACTACGTACTTGTTATTTCTTATAGGAATCCAAAATTTAGTAATCAACAATGACTAGACACATTAGGAATACCAGTCTTTTTTAGCGTCCCTAATAGTCTAGCAAACAGAAAATAGTATTTATTACTGGTTATCTTATTATTATAAATTTCTCAGATCAGCTAATTGTTTTCTACAGAATTTCACCATATATGTGGGAAGCCTTTGTAATAATTGTCACACTATTTTCGGTAACCATTAGGCTGTAATGGGCTATAGTCACGGTTCTGGCTAAGCAGTTACAGTCGTAGGGCTATACCCAATGCCTACTCTTGCGTCCTTGCCGCGCACTCTGGAAACTTGAGTAACCCTGGCGTAAGATGTGGTAGCCAACTATTTTCATGCCAGTCGGGCCTAAGTAACGGAACGGACCGAGATTTTTATCCGGCCAAGGACTGTCCACTCGGCGCCATTCTTCGAAATTACTTCAGGAAAGTTTATGCCGCTGCAAACACAACAACTTGAAGTAGCCAACCTGTGTGGAGCCTGTGGTCACGGCTAAAATAGAGCAAGATTCAGCAGGGCCACGCCGACATATTCGATTTAAGGGTTCACTGAAGTCTAATTGCAGCGTCTGTTCACCAGAGCTGCGGTTGTCAGCGGGTGTCGGTCTTGATACAAACGGTTCGTTATGCATAAAACCATATACTATTCGATTAGGAGGTTGTGCGCTTGGTTTAGGACCCGCCATTTGGAAACAGTACTCAATGAAAAAGAAACAGCGATCTAGGATGAAAGACCCCACCCTTGACAAAAAAAAAGTGACACGGACTATGATTTAAGGGCATACACTTATAATGTCCAGTCCCTCAATTGGGAAACTGGGAATTGATGAACTCGTAAAAGTAAAAGTTAACATCATCGCCATCTAAGAAATGCGATGGATTGGACAAGGACGGAGGCGAGCAGGTCCTTGTGGAATTTACTACACTGGCCATATAAAGTAGCGCAAATTCGGTGTGGGATTTGTGGAGGGAGAAAAGCTCAGACGTCTAGGCTTGACATTCGGTGGATGAGCGTAATTCCAGCTGGGAAACCCAATTTCTAATCACTTTTTGCAGCAGTTGGTAATTGCAACATATTTTAGCGATAACGCGCTGCCAAGGCGTCAACCCTTTCGAAGTTATCTGCGTAGACAACCTTACAAAATATCGAAAGTTTCCTTAAATAAATTGTTTGATTTGTTGTCTGCATGGCATATAGCGTTGTCTTGTTTGAACCAAAGAGCGCCCATATCAACAACCTTAATCAACCTCCAACATGCCGTAAAATCTTCTTGTTTTTTTTTTATTACCAATCTAGAAGGTGGGCCGAAACAGTTTAGTAAAGACTAACTAAGGTCGTTTTCAGACCTTTATTTTCTACTTAATACCAATCCTTAATGAAAACAGTTCCATGAAAATAAGTAATTTATTTTCAATTATTTTTAAATTCACACTGAATTTTCTATTCTTCCAACTCTTCAATTTAAGCTCGCAATTTAAAATTTCCCTCTTCTTTTGTCAACCCATTCCCGCTAATCTGTAAGAACAAAGATCTCATACATATGTCACTAGTCATCCCCATTTGACTATCCTAAAAAAACGTAACTGCAACAAATTTATGGCAACAATTTTGACATTCACCGAACTCAAATGCGCAACAATGCATCAAAGGTGTTGCTCTCGCTATAGGAATATGCATTCGCCATTTGTTGCATGAAGAGTTGCTTCAAAATTGTGCTGAGTTTGAGTGATGTCATGCGTTGCTGTAGGCTGCAGCCCTGACCGTTGCATTTGCTGACAAATTGCTTGCATTCACTTGCGGAATTGCAAACGAACCAAAGGGCAATTGAAATGCAACGAATGTGCAAAAAATAAAAGGAATTTAAAATAAAAAGTGCACCATTCATTTGGAGGGGTGATTAATACTGGCGATGTGGCACTAATAGTATGCCTGATTGTAAATTGGGGTACCTTATATAAGATGAAAAAAGTAATTGAATATCTCACAATTAATCTTAGGCGAAAAAGATCTTGGGATAACGCAAAAGTCCAGACCAAATTCCCGCAAAATCTGGCTATTCAATAGTATGACAAATGAGTAGAGAGACGGGGCTATGGTACATCTTCTTACCAGATCGTCAGCTTTACAGTTACCTACGATTCCTCTGTGGCCTGTCATTCATAGTAGTCTTATCACAAAGTTACCCAATGCCATTGATAACGAGGTAAGACGTTCCTTAACCAGCTTTGAACGCACAGTTAGTGAGCTCTGTGCTAATATCGACTTGCAAAGCAAACAGAGTGGATAGTCACTTCTCTGAAGGAAATTCTGCTGCATTCCGCATCTACTATCTCGTCTTGTGGAAACGACTTTGATGGTGCCGTTCCTGAATAAAAAAAAATTAATTCATGTGTTTTTTTATTTATAGCCCCACTTCACATCTTTGCCTCGGATGAGTTTCTGGCATATAAACAGTTCTTAAAATAACGCATATAAAAACATTTGCCAAGTTTCGTCTGATCATGACTAAAGGACATTTTCCCATTAATATCTCTTAAAGTTTACTCCAGCCCGAACTAGAACTTCTAGGAACACTGCTTGAGAACCCACACTTGCACAGTGCTTGAGAACCCACGCATGTTCCACTCACTTGCACGTTAATGATCCGTGTCAGATGCCACAAGATACAATTACAATCAGCTACAACAACAAAAAAGAACTACAACAACATTAATAATCGTAATTCACACTGGAACTAATAGCAGCAAGCAAAATCATTAATGCGGCAATATGAACCCGAGCAACTTACACCCACTACTCAGCTCCCTCCGCCACCAAAGGCGCAGCAACACAATGCTTTCCATCATAAACGCTCATAAAATCAACTGAAGCATGGTAATAAGTAATTTCTGCACTCATTTAGGCAGGTTAAATGCCATCAGCCACCCAGTCAGCTAGCTATGTAGTAGCTAGGAAGGAGCGGAGCGCATGCAGCATTAAGTAGCTCAGAGCAGTTCGTTAGCCCGCACAGCAATGCATATACATACAGTTAGTACAGTGCGATATGAATGTTTTGAAGGATGAGGTTTTCATTGCGCCAAAGTGAATATATAAATATAAACCAATTTTCTTAATTGCCATTAGGCACTTTTTGCTGCTCAACTACTTTGCTTAATTGAGTTGGCTGCTCATTAAGGTGGCGAGCGCCGAGCAGAAAATGAGCTCAACTGCCTTGGGCGAATAGCGTAGCAAAAACAAAAAAATTGAAGGTTCAGTGCGTAAAGTGAAAGGTGCAAGACGTTTTTGTATGCGCTCTTACTCTCCTTCTCAAAGAATATTATACGCTTGGAAGTGGTTGGGGATTCCTCAGCCGTTAAGATGAGATGAGATGAGCTCAACGCTGATCTTTTGCTCTAGTCATCATTTTCGTTCGAATCGGCATTTCCTGCCATCTACGCAATTTGTATATGCCTTTACTGAAGTATATGAGGTTGGGGGTAGGGTGGGCGCAAATGCCAACACAGCTGATTAAATTCAGCAATGAGTTATTGGTGTGTATCAAATTACCTGGCGTAATGTGCATACGTAGACGGCTGATGGGAAATTACGCCGGGAGGCACATAACTCTTTTTTGATTCCAGCATAAATCAAAAAA
>NW_017535374.1:522446-594506 GCF_001853355.1 Bactrocera latifrons
CAAATATCTCCCTTCCGCCTTTTTGTCTTTTGAATTTCGCGGCTATGTATAAAGCACTACAGAGCTCGTATCTGGCAATACTAAACATCTTTGCTGCAAAACGAGCCTATACATGATTAGTTTGGATATTGCGTTCAAAAGTGATAGACGTGTAAACATGGAGTTCACTAAGGCAGTTAAAGGCAAATCGGCTAGAGAAACGTTCCGAGCGATTAATGGTGTTTTGGAAGATGTTACTCTATCACTTTGAACTGCGGTGGAATGGTTTCGACGATTCAGAGCGGGGGACACCATGGATAATAGCAGGAACAGCAAAAAACGCTACTCCCCTCCTCAGTTGCCGTCTTTAGCGAGCAAAATTTGTCAAAAGTTGAGCCCGTAGAAATCAGCCATCTTTGTTTGTTTTCATTTGAATAATGTTGCCATTGCACAATACACATATGTATATAGTTTTCAATTACAATTTTTCATAATATAAAATGTCAAAACTGAAAACAAGCTATTTAAACAGTTTATATATTTATAAATGATAGTATTCCACTCTGATTGTGAGTTAGTTTAAGAAACTTTCAAACATTTTGAAGGCATTTTTTCCAATTACTACAGTATATCGAGACTGGCAACCCTGCGTTGTGAGAGAGCAATCAGCTGACACGTTTCTACAGCAAAAATCCAAATGCCGTGGATTTCTACGCTATGCTAAGGCAAAACGGAAGGTAGAAGCGGTGTTGGCTGATCATTTACATTGGGCTCTCATAAGATAGGTCGTATCAGCTGACACGGGCCACGGGCCACGTTATTCGCTGATCCATCTATAAGCCCGGCGCCGGAAGACCTGTGACGACGAATACCGATCAAATCATGGAAAACATCGAGTTAGACCGACAAGTGGCATCTCGTGACATCGCCCAGTAAATGGGAGTTAGTCCCAAACTATTTTAAGCCATCTGCAGAAGTCTGGATACCTAAAAAATCAGCAGAAGGCTGGATACCTAAAAAAAAAGCTTGATATTTGGGTGCCGCATGATTGACCGCAAAAAAATGTTCTGGACCGAATGAACGCCTGCGATGTGCTGCTGAAACGGAATGAACTCGACCCATTTTTGTAGCAGATGGTGCCTGTCGACGATAAATGGATCACATACAGACAATATCAAGCAAAAACGGTCGTGGCCGATGAATCGTTCCAAACAGTGGCCAAGCCGGGATTGACGGCCAGGGATTGAAAGGGATGGACTATGAGCTGCTGGGTACAACTGGACCGCTTGAAGCAGGCGATCGTCCAGAAGCGTCAAGAATTGGCCAACAGCAATTGTGTAGTGTTCCACCAGGACAACGTCAGACCATACACTTCGTTGATGACTCGTCAGAAGCTACTGGAGCTCGGATGGCATGTTTTATCGCATCCACCATATAGCCCGGACATAGCGCCAAGTGATTACCACCTAATCCTGTCCATGGCGAACGCCCCTGTTGGTGTAAATTTGAACTCAAAAGAGGCTTGTGAAAAGTGGCTGTCCGAGTTCTTCGCAAATAAGGAGGGGTGCTCTTACGAGGGGGGTATTATGAAGTTGTCGTCTAGATGAAATCTATGATTATCGAAGGAAACAGCGCATATTTGAACTAAATCCGATCACTGTAACACTTTTTATAAAGTATTGAACGAAGAGCAAAAAGGCGGAAGGGAGATATTTGACAACCCAATATTTCTAACACTGTAATGCCGCTAATTTTAATTAATCTCAAAAAAAGAGGGATATTCTTTCAACTAGGTGATATAATAGGGCCCGAAAAGTTTGTTTTGACATTATTGCTACCTCAGTGGTACAAAATAAGATATTTTAATGAGCTCTCGAGACTCAGAAAGTAACGTAATTCAGTAAAGACCTATGAAAAATAGGCAATGTTGAGAGGACCGCTCTTCTCATTCTATTTCCTGCCTCAAATCTAGCACTAATACCCTGAGTATAAATTATTATCAAAATCGAAACTTTCCCACAGCACAAATTTTCGACTAAATTATGAACATTTTCAAATAAATACTTACATACTAGTATGTATGTACGTATAGAAGGTACAAATGCTAGTTCTAAAACATTATCCAACGATTTCAGTGTCGCATCTGGTCAAATATTCATACAAAAGCATTGCACATCTCAAATCTCTAAAAAAAATCATTTTTATCATTTGACAAACGAAGCTGACACAAAACGGCACTCACACGAACTCATATACGCTCTCGTATGTGCTCCCATATTCTGAATAGAGTAATTTATAAATATTGAAAATCCACTCGTGTCTGCTTCAATAAATTTGTTGTACACAAAGTGTTCAAGTTGTTGTAGATTTTTGGATATCTTTTTTGTTTGAAGTGGTCTTCATTTAATTCCATTTCGATTTTTGTCTTCTCTCCCCGCACCACTTGTTTTCACATTTTTGTTGTATTATGTGTGTTTGCGCTGTTGTTGCTTTTGTTGCAAATTTTCAATGAGCTTTGTATATTTTTTTTTTTTAATTTTTTTCAARCTCATTGCAAACCTGCTACACGGTGGCATGTGGCAAGTATTGCTCTCTAATCTACGTCTGTTGGTGTGTTGTTGGCTTTATTGTGCTTGCTTTGTTGTAGCAACACTTCTGACATGCAACAATTTGCTGTATATTTACTTGTGCTCATCGTCACCACCCTCGTGGGCAAATACTTGCGTGCCAAACTCAAAAGGATGTGCCACCAGAAGGGTGCTTTGCGAGCAGGTGGCATTGCTCACTCGCCTCACGGCCTTATCCTCGGCTGTTGTGGTGTCAATGCAAGTTTGTAAATCTCAATGACAAGATAATAAATAAATATCAAAATATGTCATAAAGAGATTTTCCACAAAAGCAGGAAATCGTTTGATTAATGGTCGGGTGACTGGTGTTGAGCTTGTATTTCAGAGGGTGAGGAATATTTGTGGCTGTGGTGGTTGCAGGAATTTGTGGCACTAAGGCAAGAAAAGATTGGATCTGAAGGGCTTTATGAAAGTAAATTAAATTTAAAAATGATTTCGCAAAGAAGAGGTAATGGGAAAATTGAGTTGCAGATTAACCCTGGACGAAATTTTGAACAATTAAGAGCGGATAGAAACCAGAATAAAGTAAAAATGGCATTTATATCTATAAAAGACATGGAAACCCCAAAATATCAATATGTCGGAATATCTAAAAGTATTATTTAAATTTAATAAACCGTTGGAGAATTTCAGAAGCTTATTTTTAATGAACGAAAATCTGAGCGAAGTGTTATTCTACTTGTATTAAAAATTTGATTATTTCTTGTAAAAAAAAAAGATAACACTAAGCCAGAATTTCTTTAATACAATAGCCTTTAAAGAAGCCACGTTGTCAGTGAATTCACAGAATTTTGTAAATTGTAATCCTGAAACAATTGGCTTAGTCGGAGTAGTTTGAGACTACTTTAATTGCTCGAACATGGATTAAAGGCACAAAACATGTGTATTATTCCATTATAATGAAATTTATACTGATAATTGCTCATTAACCAGTTAAGAATTACGAACTAAATTATCATATGTGAATGAAATTTTAAAATTTTCCAAATATTTTACCTTAAAAATGTGAGATAGGCCTGCATGATCTGGGATTCGACTGGCAGCATTATTTCAGCACTGAGGCTTCTTTGGATCTCATTGAATCCTCAGCTGGTGATCAATGTATTTTTACCTAAGTATGCGGGAGTGTCACTCTGAAAAATTACTTGCGCTTAACATCGATACTGCCTCCGTTCTATTAAAACTCTGACAGGCCTCGTAGTACGGTCCTCTTCCGTCATCATTATGAGTAGGTTGAGAAGACTCTCTCTTTGAAAAACTTATATTTTGAAAACGCAGTTACTTACTAGGGATAGCAAGTCAATCAGCAGAACCTGCTGATGGGTGCGTAGATAGGATCGAGACACGGGGTAATGAAAACGATGGATAAGCGGATTCGACTGTGTTCAACCTATAGTTAAGTGACAAAGGTCGCAAACGGAAGAATACTTTGTCGGTAAGAAACCTTTCACGGGAGCAGGACCAACGTTCAGTAAAATCGATATACGGTCTGACTCAATAGAACTCGGCTTATGTGATCGTTGTAGGGAAGATAGGTGACTATATCCGCGGTTTTCATGAAGGTCTAGAGAAACTCCGTAGATGAGGTTGGTATCAAAGTATCTACAAGTTAGTCAGGCAAGCTGAAGAATGGTCGGACTCCTGTATAAGGAAACGGTAGATCAAGTTGGAGGGGTCTATAAGGAGCTAAACAAATTTTTTTATTTATGGCGGATCATTGCTGCTCCCTCCCGGTCGCTCTTGGCTTCCTTCCGAATCCTCCATCCGCGAAGGGATAGAGGAAACGTAACATTACTGGAAACCGTCTCAGCCAACTCGCAACTGTAAGGTGATATGTCTCGAGATAATCCTAACAAGAAGTCCATCGGTCCTATCACTGACACATAGGGCGCCGACATAATCTTAATTTTCTCCCTTCCCATGCCATGGCGGATGCCAAAGCCTTAATTTTACAGCGACAGCAGAGAAGGGAACTAAGACCCAAATGAATGGAAGTGAACGCGTTTTGAACGCAGCGAACATGGAGGGAAGTTGATTAAGGTTTAAGTCAAGCCTTCACCGGATTCAGCAAGCTTCAGCGATATGTTTGGAAATGCAATGAGAAAATACTTTGTCCAAGTCAGCCGAAGACCTCTGTACCTCAAAAAATGATGTTAAATGCACTAGGATAAATTTCAGTAATCACAGAAATACATATGTATACGAAAACTTCGATCCGAATGTCATTACATAAGTATTACGTAATGTTTAAGATGCGATCTTCAAAATTCTGAGGTGTATCCAGGACCCCAGGAGTGTAAAAGACTATGCTATAGATAATGTTAAGGGGCGAACTATATTCTTAGAAAGCGGTTAATAATTAATTTCTGAGGATTCTTAGGATCCCAATGACAACGAGACCTTTTATTATACTTCGAAAGCATAAAATCTGAGCTGCAGATGCTCTGAGTGACTTTAAGGAGAATTTTTAAGTAACGTTACTTCGAGAACTAGAGCCAACTGACAAAGAAAAGCACGCCATTGGAGATAGAAAATTATATTCAGTGAAATTTCTAAAAGAACAAATATTCGAGAATAGGGCGTTATGAGTATACATTTTTATTAAAAAAAATTTTTTTTGAGCTATGGACTGCATTATACAAATTTAAGCTAAAACTTATTGTCCTGCAGAAAATGAAATGAGTGCTTTGCGATCTTCAGTCCATATTAACTTCAAACCAATTTTCCCCTCCACCTTTCCGACTGCATTAAAAATGTTGTCAACTACCACTGAATCACAGTGGCAACACAACTTTCAACAAATAAGCAGGTCATATGACAATTTATCATGTGTGGAACACAATGCTAGCGACAGACTGCAGCTGCACGACAGTGAACTGAAAATGGCGTTGTGAATCCTACTACAAGAACGTTTGTGAGGGGGCAGCAACATAACAATGGCCGGCATGCACACAAAACAACGCAGTTGTCCATTCTGCATGTACACAATTTCGTTGTGGCCATACTAATACCTTGCACTTGAATGAAATTTTAATATCTTGTTCAAAGTGAAATTTTTAAGCAAAAAATAAGTAAATAAATAAATTTGTTTGTTTTGAATTATCAATTGTTATTAAATGATGTAACAGAGCCATTTTATGCTTTTATTTGTAAAATAACGTTAGGTTTGTTAGAGCTTTGAGTAATTTTACATTTTACATATTAGTGGCATCACCACTCTACCTCATCTCTCTATCTTCTATAGGATAAAATTGAAGTTAGCGAGAACGACAACTGTCGGCCTGCCGTCGTGTAGTCGTGCAGCTGTCAAAATAGGTCCGTCCATAAGAACGTGTGTATTTTAATATTTGACAGATGTCGTTTGCAGTCTGTCGCGAGCATTGTATTCCACACATCACGCGATATGAGTAAATAAAGGAAAAGGGTTCAATTTCGTGCACCAGCGCGGGCAGATGATAGGGCACAAACGAAGAGCAGCGCGAAAGTGACACGAAAAGTATGCCAAAAATATACAAAGATATGTACATAAACGTAAGTAATAAGCTAGCAGCGAATAACGGTATATTTATAAGGACGAAAGTGACAAAGTGATGGTGGTGCGAAGATGCCAGGAGTGTGTGCAATTGTTGTCAAGTGTGTTTGCGCAAACCCTTGGCACAAAAATAGACAATGCAAAAACAACAGCAACAAGCAAAACAACAACAGTTCGAGCAGCAGCAGTGCGTTACCTTCAAATTGGAAATGCTTGTCATATCCTTCATTTATCTGCTGTCGGAACATGGATTTTTCATTTGATTTCTGGTAGCAAACACACACAGAAGTATGAATATGCCTTCGACACGCTTTAGTGTTGGTTTTATAAATGTATATATTTTTATATCCTTAACAGGTAACCTCCGAAAAAGTTGGTCAGATCGGACAACTATAGCATACATCTGTCATACAAACTGATCAATCAAAATCAGGTCCTTGTATGGAAAACTTTTTTGTTTGACAAGCTATCTTCACAAAATTTGGCACAGATTATTCTCCCCAATATCGCTACAAACACCAAACAAATTGTTCAAATCGGACCACTATAGCATATAGCTGCAATACAAACTGACCGGTCAAACCACAGTACTTGTATGGAAAATTTGTTTATTTCACGAGCTATCTTCAAAAAATTTAGTACGGAATGTTCTTCTATACAATGCTATATACTACGAAGAGTTAGTTAAAATCGGATGACTCTAGCAACTGACCAGTCAAAATCAAATCCTTGTATGGCAAACTTTTTTATTTGATAAGCTATCTTCACAAAATTTAGCATATAGCATTTATTAATACAACGTTACAATCTCCGAAAAAATTGTTCAGATCGGACTGGATCAAACTGATGGGTCAAAATCAAGAAAAAGATCACTTTATACACTTTTAGGCTATAAGAAATGCACCTGTGAAGGGTATTATATTTTCAGTGCAATCCAAGTTAACGTATTTTCTTGTTTTTATTTATTAATTTTTTGTTGTTGCTATTTTCGCCACCCAAGTCCTTTATCTTCTACCCAACGCAATTGTGAACTGCATTTGCCGGCACTTGGTGCACTTCCATAATAAATTATTTGTCACTATTAATTGAATTGTAGACAAATAAGAGGATGAGTGTGTGTACACAAAAGTATGAACAGACATATGGATGTGTATGTGTGCCTTGGAAGGCGCAAAAATGGTTATGATTCAAAAAGGGGTGGCGCTTTGCTTTGATTTAGCACTGCTGTAGTGCCATCCTCATATGTGAGCTTACGCACTCATACACTTACGCATTGATATTGCATTGCAACCCTGTATTTTGAAGCTCCTAAACGCCGCTAGCCTCAAGTGCTGTGTCGGTTAAGGACTCAGGACTCAGTTGACAAATAATTGTATGATGAGATGCGACATATGTGCAAACAAGGCTGTGGTATAATTGAAAATAATAAAAATATCACTGCACACACACAATTGTAAGAGCACAAGGACACACACACATACATACAAGCATTTCTCATGACACAAAAATTGAAAAAAATCACTGCCAGCGCCTAACAGCAGGTTTCGAATTGCCGCTGAGAGGTTGATGGTGGCCGCAGATATGAAATAAAAAGCCTACAACAACAAAAACACGCACACATAGGCGAATGTGAACTAAAATCTACGCCCCTTTAACAATAAGCTGTATGTCAACTATTTTGCTGTTAGTTGTTGTTGTTGTTACACTCATATTTTCGCCGCAATTTAAGGCTAATATCCTGCTGTGAAATATGCGGTTGCAAGCGCGCAATTTGAAAAGCCACCCAATAAGGCAGGAAGACTGATGGCACTTAGCTAGCTAAGCGTTGAACATTACATACACACGCACACACACACATAACCATAAACATATACAAATACAATACATAAACATGACAAATACATGCACAAACTCGCATTGAAGGGCGTTTACTTCCTTTCCTTTGCTCCTTTGCTGTCAAATGATTTATGACAGACGCCAGTTTCAGGTTGAAGGAGGACCTGACAACCTGACTTGGCGGCAGGCAAACCTTAAAGGTGAGGGGCGCCGGAAAATTGTCAACATTTGTCGCATAAAATGCCATTTATTGCTTTTCTTCTTCTCATGCAATTGATTTTTATTGCATTTCTTTAGTTTGTGCGAGGTGAAACATTTTAATTGACTACAATTTAGCATTTTCAAGCGATTTTGTTTTTATTTACACACACAGGCGCGCCGATAGTTATGCAACTAACAATAATTTACACGAGAAGTACACACAGTCCATTAAATTTGTGGATTTTTTATGTCCCCAGCTCGATGTTGGTGGCCACTGTTTAGACCGCAAAGCATTGTTTGTTGTTTTGGAGTTTTTTGGCGACAAAATGCTCATAAAAATCAAAGGAAACGTCATTAAAATCACTTAAAAATGTAATCAAAATTAATGTAAAAAGTTGTTGGATACGTGAGAGTGTAAATAGTGAGTAAACAAGGGAAGAGCGTTAACTTCGTTTGCACCGATGCTATAATATCCCTCATAAATACAAAATATTCTTTACAAGAACTTGATTTTGATTGGCGAGTTTGTTGGGCTTATGGCTTGTATGACTATATGCTATAGTAATCCGATATGATCAATTTCTTCGGAGGTGTCACCGTTGCCTAAGCAATAGTTCGTACCAAATTTCTTGAGGGCACCTCGTCTAATAATAAAGTTTTCCATACAATCATTTAATTCCGAGCGTTCTGTTTTCATGGTAGCTGCATGCCATATGAGTCCGATATCGGCAGTTCCGGGAAATGAATTAATATAAAAAGATGTACGGGGAATTTTAGATGAATAACTAATCAATTTAGGCACTTAAGGAAATATCAGTCGGATTGAGAAAGTCCCTTATATAATATCTAGCTATACTCTGACGAGGGTGTAAGAATCTGAACCGAAAGGTAAACTGACGCATTCCAACACATAACAAAAAACCAAATCGATATTAAACGATAATAATTTCAATAAAATGCGCCCAGCCATAAAGGACTGCAGGCTCTTCTCCTTTTTGCTAAAGCCTCTGGGGAACTGATGGACTGGTCCATAAGAGGGTGCATTCCGAGGAACCATTTATTAGAAGCGCAACATGCATTTTGTAATAGCAAGTAAGGAGATACTGCCCTTCATACTATAGTGTCATGGCTTGAGGAAGAAAGCCATTAGGCTTGAGGAATTCGCTGTTGGGATCTTAATTGATGTAGAGGGAGTTTTCAATAACGTCCTACGGGAAGCTATCGTATTTGCTCTGAACGATTTTGGAGTTGAATCAAATCTCAAAAAACTCATTTGCAGTCTTCTGTGCGACAGAGTGATTGAAACGGAATGGGGAAACGCACGTGCTCGACGATATGTGAGCAAGGGAACCCCAAAAGCTGGAGTTCTCTCTCCGCTTCTATGGATCCTGGTCGTTATCTTCCTGCTTTAAAAGCTTGAAGATCGTATATGCTGAGTGATTACCTATGCAGACGATGTAGCGCTTATGGCGAAAGGAAGCTCTTGAGTATTTTTTACTCATTGATGCAGGGGGATCTCATCGTGGTAACGAATTAGGTAGTCGTAAACGTTCTCACTATCAACACAAATAAAACCGAAATGTTTATATTTACCAGAAGATACAAGATCCCGGAGGCATCGCTGCCGCGAATGGGAGATAAGCGTCTGCAACCGGCGAATACTGTGAAATATCTTGGGCTTATCCTGGAGAGGGAGGTTTCTTGGAAAACAAATATCGATGAGAGAGCAAGAGCGCCTTGGAGCCATTGGCAAAAGATCTCACCGAAAGTGGTCTTCTGGAGCTACGACACCATAGTCAAGCCCATTATGTTCTATCGATTCTTTAGGTGGTGGAGGGCTCTAGAAAGGACCACACTTGCAAAGATACTCGAGAGTGTTCAGGAGCAGCGCTCATCAACATGCGTGGTACACTAAGGTTCACTCCAACCATGGCATTTACTGCCATTTGGCACATAATGTCCATAGATATCACCGGAGGGTGTATGGCAACGAAAGTTGCCATCAGAATCCTAAAAGAACAATAGTCTGAACAATCAGGAAATCCTCATTCACTTTGACTTCATAGTGGATCACTTCGATCATGGATTCGCTAAACTAATCTTTGGAGGATTTTTCTATACAATTATACCGACAACGAAGCTGTGGTTAGGAAGCAGCCGTTGGAGAGACGGACAATGAGCTTCTTCACGGGTGGGTCAAAGCTTGTGAGAAAGGTTGATAGAAGGGTCTACTGACAGGATATCTCTGTTAACTCCAGTTTCAGACTTCCTGACTATTGCAGTGTTTTCCAGGTCGAGATTGCAGCCATTAAAGTAGCAATAAGTTTACTGCTCCGGGAGTACAGCCTCCTTCAGAGAAGTGACCATCGACACAGATAGCTGAGTGGCGATACTAGCCTTGAACTCATTAACAGTTTTTTCAGGGTTGGTGAAAGAGTGCCTAACCTCACTATCAATAGCATCGACTGTCTATGTGATAAAATTAGTATCTAGTATAGAAAACTGTTGAGCTAGCAATAAAAGCCACCCTAGAACTGCTATCGCGGCGTTGTCGCAGAAGTTTTTTCTCCTAAGATCTATCGCAAGAGATCTGGTGAACTCTTTGTCCTCAGTGAGGATAGCCTCCCCCTAGTTTTGGGGCTTTTAACACCCGTTGGCGTCCACGCAGTAAAGCTGCGAATTCTACCAGACGTCATTTGCAGAAGTTGTATGGAAAAGGATGAGGTAGAAACAACTCAATACTTTCTTTGGGGAGTCAAGACTTAAGCCTATGTGCAGCACATACCTTCAGACATCCCACCAAGCTAGCGCGGGAATGGAAATTATGCGTCAGTGCAAATATGTATTGGTTACTAAACATTTTGTTATGTTTATATTTTATAGTTCGAATACAGGAGTTCTTCTTTTCTATGGCCAAAGGACTACATATAGTACTCCGTGTGTGACATTTGATCAACCATCTAACACATCCTTCTATATTTTTGATATAATATCCACGTACTCATCCTAATCTTGAACAATATGAGAGTAATTGTGTTTTATTAGGACAACGACAGGCTACACACACATCTATAGACACTCATTAGAAGATAAGAGATTCATATGTATCCACCTTCTAGCTCGGAACTCGTGCAAAGTGAATACTATCAGCGGTTATCTAAGCTGAATTATTTTGGAAGGGTGTTCATATCAACTTACTATACTTTTGACTCTTTAAAAGAGAAATTTAAACGTGAGATAAAAAAATTGGTATAAAAATCAATAAAAATATATCAGCTATGCTCACTGATCAGGGTAAAAATGTTGAAAACAAACTCTAGCTGCAGATAAAATAAAACAGAGCTTCCTTCCAGTTACTTTCAGCTAAACTCTAATCACAAAACACGTATTATATTATTATGAGGGAGAGATTTTGAATTAACACTAGAGGCAAAAAAAAAAATTGGTCCAAAACCTTGCATTTTCGAAAGTATTTACTTTAAACGTATTTTAGAAGCCTGATCCTTAGGTTGTGTATGTATGTAGCTCTGTATGTCGTTTTTATAACTATTCCACCTGATCAACAGCACATAGCGACATGAGCTGTGTGTCCAAAATGTGAGAATGTGCTTAGAAATTAATATTACCTGTGTATGTGTGCCATCTTATCAATATTTTCCGTCAAGTAATTTATATCTATTTGGGCATGTCGCCTGGCTGACGACAATCAAGGCGACAAGCGGGTACGGTGTCTACGGCGTTTGGCAGACAGTGGAACAAAAACGCATGTGAAATGCATAAAATGTGCAAAATATATTTGGAATTTTGAGAATGTTTATGGAAAAGCAGTAATGAAAATTTTTTACATGTGTGAGAATAGTTTTAATTAAAAAAAAAGTTTTTTAAGCTTAACTAAAATAATATATTTTTACATAAATATGAAAATGGAAGTTACTTACATTTAAAGAAAGCTGAAATTAGAAAAAAATAAAAATAAAATAAATAAATTAGAATATTATATAATTAACTTAAGTTATTAAATAATGTAATGAACAGATTGATAATAAATTGTATGTGAAAACAAGTTGAAGAAGTAAATTTTATATCTTATCGTCACCTAAAATGCAGAATAATGTAACATCACTTTATAAGCAAAAATTATATAATAGAAACCACTTATATTGAAATAAAATTTGAATTTTGTTTATAATATGGTTATAGATGGGTTATTATATCAGACAGGGATTTTCGATTTTTTCTGATAATACTGTATTTTGCATTTTAGGCGACGATGTGGAGTAAAGGAAAGGCTAAGAAAGAAGGTTTTACTCATGCTATTATCTATACTATTTTATTTTTAAGTTATCTATATTCTGATTTCGAGACTATTATCTTTAGAATGATATGCTTTCCCTCGCCTTAATTGGTAATATGAGTGTTGCTTTTTATATTTCAGGCTAAGACAGCAAAAGCAAATATAATTATTATCGAAAATTGTTTTATTATTTTTAAAAATATTCTCCATTAAAATCTATTTGTATACGTTTGAACTAATTGTCGAATCACTTTTGCCTCTTTGACTGAGGTATTTCCAAAACAAGCGTTCCGAAAGCATCCACTGCCTCTTCAGGTATCGTAAACGGTTACTTCTTAGTTTATTTTCCACGAATGGCATAAAAAGAAGCTATTCGGTGCCAAGTCAATGAGATACGGAAGATAGCTCATCAAATCGACATTTTAAGTGCCCACAAATGCAGTTGTTTCAATCGATGTATGGAAGCCTGCATTATCGTGGTGAAGAGTGATCGGTCTTGGGCGAATGGTTTTCTTGATTTCTTGAAAGACATTGACTATGTTATAGTGGTACGGCTGCAATATCTCCAGTTTTCTTCAAAAAAAAACGGGCAACTTTTGCTGAACTCGGCTCATTTCAAATACTCTTACAGTTGTCATCTGTTTACTTCCAGGCTCATGCGCTTGAATCCCCGATTAATAATCTTTCACGATGTTAGAGGTTATTGTATTTTGTTAACATTTGTCACGACCAATCGACACGATTCCGGAACAACTACTAATTTGGGCGGCCTTCATAAAATTACTCTGCGACCTTAATTGAGTACCCCATATCATCGATAAACACTGGTTTTTGAGCTTCATCGCCAAAAATTTAATAAAGTTCATCGATGCCCTATTGCTGAGTTAATCCGTATCGAAAGTTGTAAAAAATTATAGCTCGAAAAGGTTCGCGATTTATTTCCAGCTTTTATCCAATATGAACATTTTAAGTTACTGTAAATACACAAATAAACCTCTTATGACTAAACTTGTTGAATATGGATAACAACAAAAATATCCATTTTTAAAATAAAGTTGTGAGCTACCAGATTGCGACAGCCAAACAAAAGGCAACCCTCGTAATGGGTCCGTATAATTATATAAAAAAAAAACTTTCTAAGTGCATTTACAGTACTTTTCCAGCGACCTATTTTCAGATATTACAGTTAAATTATCTTAAGCAGCGTTCATAGCAGCAAAGGTAATAATTTGGTGGTACCAAACAATTTTCTAGCCAATTTTAAAGAATTTTGCTGGTCCTACTATTCCGTATCACTTTACAGAATTTGTTTATCGCCGCGCATAAATGTAGGCTACATCTTCAAAGCATTTCTGCGTTGCATATAATGCTTTCATAATAACAATTACGGGCAATACACGGACTATATTCCCTTTGTTGGTTATTTTTGATTCCAAAAAATCATTTACCCATAAATCTGCATAAAATAAGTTTTTTATTCGCTATTTCAGGAGCATCACACCACTGTAAGTCGCCTTTTGGGACGCTGCTGACTGTTTGCTGACTGCTGATGGCACCAGTGATGATGTGTGCACACCGATATGTCACATCTCCGAATAAGCAACATATCCTGTTTGACTTACGTACTACATTTGATACACTCGTTTTTATTTATATCACATATTATGTGTTTGTTGTTGTTTAATATATATTTTTTATGCACTTGCTCCGCAGTGTACATGTGTGTGCGTAGTTTAAATACTTGGTCTACATCCTGTCACACCTTCATCGCACACAAGCAACTAATCTACACGCTCAGCGTCATAGTCACAGCGAGAGTGAGACACATAAACACACACACACACACACAATTAACTAAGTATATGTGTATGCCGAATCAACATCCAACACCTGACGACATTAATTTTTATTATTATTATTTTTTACTTCTCCTTTGTTTCGTCCTTTTTATTTTAATTACGAAATAAAACTTTTAGATTAAAGAGTGAAAATGACAGGAAAAAAAGTAAATAAATAAAAAGTGAAACTATGTATGTATGTAGGTATATTTATATATATGTATGTGTGTAGGTGTAGTTATGTATATGTATGTATATATGGTAGTACATATGTATGTATGTATGAAAGTGCACAAAGAAATTAATTTCTGTTATATGCTCATAGCGAAGAATGGCGTTGGGGATAGGAAAGTGCCACGAGGACGCCGGTTGCAAGTTGTTGTAAGTGTGGTTGTGTATCTGCGTGTATTTATATATATGTGTATATTCATATAATCGTTGTTGTAGCGCTTATTTGGCATAAAAATCTTTTAATTTTTATCGCTCAAACATTCATTAGTTTTCCCTTATTCCAATATTGCCTATATACCATGCATAAGCAAATATACAACTATGTATATAAATTATATATTGCATAAAAATATGTGCTATATAAAGAGTAGAAGAATTCAGTAAAGCAAAAATATATAAAATACCCTACACAGTTATATTTCTTATGGCATAAAAGTTTATAAAAATACCTTTATCTTGATTTTGATTGCACAGTTTAGCTATAGTAATACGATCGGAAAGAGTTACTCGGAGATAATAGCGCTGCTTTTGAAAATAATCTGTGACAAATTTGAAGAAGATTTGTTTACAAATAAAAAACTTTTCTTTACAAGAACTTGATTTTGATAGTACAGTTCGTACGGCAGCTATATTCTATAGTGTTCCGATCTGAAAAATTTCTTTGAAGATAGCACCATTATCTTAGATAATAATTCATGCCAAATTTCGTGAGGATATCTTCTCAAATGTAAAACTTTTCTTAACAAAGACTTGATTTTAATCGAGCAGTTTGTATGGTAGCTATATCGTATATTTTTTCGATCTGAACAGTATGGTCGGAAATTGGGTGGTTTGCCTTAGACAATAACCCATGCTCAGTTTCGTGAAGATATCTTTTCAGATGACAAATTTTTCCATACAAGGACTTGGTTTCGATCGATCGGTTTGTATGACAGCTATATGCTATAATGGCCAGATAACGTCGCTTTCTGCAAATAAGTACCTTCTTGATGGGGAAAGGATGTGTGCAAAATTTCAGATCGATATCTAAAAATTGAGCGACTATTTCGCGTACATATATGCAGAAGAAGGAAATGCAGACAATCTTCGACGTTTTTTTCTGGGTGTTAGACACTCTGTGGCAAACTCCTTACACTCTCTTCAAAATATAACTATACTCAGATTTACAAGTATATAATTATATAAACACGGTTATATAAGTATCTTCTTTTGTACCTACATAAGTACATAGAAATCTATTCACATACTGTACTGTAAATGTCTATACATACTGCTCATACATACATATATGTATATACATTTCCATATGTCCATTAGATTGTGTGTCCAAGTGTTAATGTTTCCGAACATGGTTCACTTTTTAGCAATAAAATTCGTATGTCATTTACTACAAGCCGACGACAGCCACACTCTGCGTGCCATAAACACGCGTACATCCATACCATTACCTCTGCCTTGCCCTTAAGTCTTTCTTCATTAGTTAGTCATGCATTTTACGTTATTTTAATTGTTGAAAAGTAATTATTTGATTATTATCAAATTAATTGCGCGCTTGTAATGAGAAAGCGATTTTGTCTATGATTTCCTTGCCTTCTCCCTTACACTACTACACGAGTACATAATATTTAAGTATAGTACCACCGCATTTTCATGCCTCTCTTATGCACTCTGCATATGGTTTTGTCTGTGGAAAATTTTATAAAGCTTTTTAAATGAAAAATCATGTAAATTTTATTATTTTGTTTGATTTGAATGCAAGACAAGCAATTATACAGAGAAGAGGCGCTGTCAAACTAATGGACTGTTTCTATGATGGAAGTTTGAATGAAAAAAAAAAAACATAGAAATTGTTTCGGAAAATCTTAGATTAAAAGTTTGAGACAAGTGAGGAATTGGCAAAAGAGAAAATGTTACAAAAATCGGTTGTGATATAATTTTTAAGTAATTTGAAAAATAATGGAATTTAAACTATTTTTCAGTTCTGTAATGATGATCGATGATTCCACCGGCTCACAAACCACATCAAACCGTTGTTTTTTCTGAATTAATTACAGCTCTTGAACCGCTTCAGGTTTGTCGTCGTACCAAATGCTGCATTGAGCCAGAAATGGGACTCATCGCTGAATAAAATTTGGCTCGAAACCGTCGGATCTTCTAAAAACTTTGAAAAAGCCCATAGATCAAAACGATGTCTCTTGGGAAGGTCAAGCCGTTTTAGTTCCTGCATAGTATTCCTGTGTTTTATAGGCTTTCAATTTAAGATCTCGTTAGATACATTAGTCCGAGTGGCTTCGATCGGCGCCGCATCAACTTTCCATGGTTCTTATGTACGCTCTCAGCTACGGCTGTTATATTTTCTTCAGTGCAAGCTGGACGTGATCTATTTTGTCGGATATTATCCAAAAATTGTTGCTAGCTCTTAAGATGGTTAATGCTGTTGCGAATGGTACACTCAGTAGGATAATGTTGATCATAAGTTGAGGGCAGCGCACGAAACACATTCTTTACAGAACGTAAATTTTCCTAATAAAATTGAACGATTTGTAAAGGATATTCAGACGTAAGTCTTTTCATAATGAAATGCCAAACAATACGGAACAAAAATAACGTGACAGCTTGACACTTTTTAAAAAAGTACCTATATTTGGATCACTAGTTTTAAACGAAGGTGAAGTGGTAGGTTTTGTCCAGGGCCTGTCAAAATTTTGACTGACTAGAAAAGGGCAAAACGTTGTTTTTTCGAAATTTGTTACTCGTGCGACTTCGTTTTGTGTCCATACTTGAAAAGTCACTTGCCGGCCAGAAGTTTCGGTACAATTTTTCATACGTGTTCAAGCACCGCTCTTTTACTTTATTTGTTAGACACAAAAAAGAAGATTAGGTTTCTGTACGTACATTTTTGATTTCTACTGAAAATTCCTCGAAATTTAATCCGTTAGGCTTAAAAAACCCATTGACAGAAATTTAGAATGACAAGTTATTTTTGATGTCTATGAACTTGTAATGCAAACCCCCTTTCGGCTTTGGAAGCGAGATTAAGTATATGATATAAATATAAATTGTCGAGATTTGGCAACCCTAGTTTTGCAGCCGGACACCTACAAATTTATTGTAAATGGTGTGATATTTGCTGAGTTCAATCCAATACAAGTTTCGTGAAGATCGTCCAAAATTAGTAATTGTTCCGGAATCTATTGATGTTGAGAGTAAACTGCAAGATCTTCATGTGATCCATCGTAAGACTAAGACAGCTATATGTAAGTCTCACTAATACTAGCAGACATTCAATATTGCATGAAATTTGTATTAAAATGTATTTGTTTCCCTTTGGAGTCCAAATAAGAAGTAAACTGAGAGGTAACAGTTTTTCGGCACCTAAAAATGCGCTTGGTGCTTTCAGAATGCATATTTTAGAAACACCTCAATCAGAGGGGCAAAAGTACTTCGACAATTTGTGCTAAAGGCAATGTTTGTTGATTAATATGTTCTCTAATTCCGAAATATAAAGCGTAACCCTCGTAAAACCAGCAAAGCTCAAAGTTCGCTTGAGGGTATAATCGAAATTAGTAAAAAGATAAGTGCTGTCCTAACTCCAAATTTATACGAGGCAGCGATTTTCAGAATCACTTTTCGCATGTTGGCAACTCTTACCAACCAGCGTAGAACTCGCCATATAAATAGGCACCACCCACGTAAGCAATTTGGCTGACAATCGCTTTTTTGCTAATAAACCAATATTTTATCGCAACGAAAATGAAATATAAATTAGTAGACACACATCAAATTAGCATGCAAAACGCATAAAAATGCAAAAAATTATTCCCAGCCTAGGGTTTTGAGCTTGTCTTACATATACATCTTTTGTAATTTATTACGTTTGTGGCGTTTATGCGCGAATCGGAGGTGTCAAGTAACTGGGCGCCGGGCTATGAGTAGTGAGAACAACAACAATAAAAGCAATAATAAATACAACAACAATAACTATTACAATAACAACACTAAAAATAACAACAAAACCTCTAATAAAAACAACAACAACTCGAATGACAACAACAACAACATCAGCAAATGCTATGAAACTTTGGTCACACCGAGTATCTAATGTCCATTTGGCAGTCGCCGTCCGCGTCAACATCACGAACAACAGCCACAGCGTTACCACCATACAACGTGGACGCCGTTAACAAAAGCTGAAGTAAAAACTTTGAATTAAAAAGTTGAAAATACATCAATAATTTTCCCAGCACGTTCGCGCCGGCGTAAACCCATTAATAAGGACAATTGCTTGCTTGTCGCTCAGCCGTTGCGCTTTGATATTAATTTTGTTAGCTGCCCAAAAGCTTAAGCACTTCAAAAGCAAGCGAAAAAAAATTATGTGAAATAAAAACAAAATAAAATGCCATTTTTCACACATACAAATTACATAATTAATAGACATGTGTACATAACTACCTTCACATACACACATATTCATATATATTTGGTACTATCAATTACCGCCTTCGAAATAAATTGCCAAGCAACACGTTCGCTTTTTTGCTGCAATTAAAAAAGTTAAACTCTTGTCTCAACCGTAAAATATTCGATTCAGACGGGAAGAATTCCCTTCACTTACATACATGCAAACATATGAAATGTCATGAAACATTTAACTTCAACTCGCTTATATTTACGATCAAAAGTCGAAATATTCTAATGCCGATTCGATACTGTCACCACGCGCATGCGCATATAATTAACACCATAAGAAGTGTGTATGTGTGTATGTGTGGCTGTGTGCATGAAGTCAGCGTTCTTTTTATGTCGCTAACAGGCAATTAGAATTTTCTATCATAATAAAAAATCGTTAGAAACGTGATTGAAATTGATTTTGTGGCGAACAATTAGGAATTGGTGAAATTCGATGAGAAAGCGCTTTGACATAATCACTCACAAACACATATAAATATATGTGTAAATATATACGGACATGAATGGATTTGTCTGGACTTATCTCTACTTTTTCTTCGTTGGTGTAGACAACGCTTACGGGATTATAGCTGAGTTTACAATAGAGCGCCAGTCGTTCTTCCTTTTATCTGTTTGGTGCTTAATGGAGATTCCAAATGTAGCCAGTTCCTTTTTCCCCTGGTCTTCCACCGGTGGGAATGGAAAACCACTAAAGCTGGAGTGTTCTCTTCCATCCGGACATTATGACCTAACCAGCGCAGTAAATGTCTCTTGATTCATTGAACTATGTCAATGTCGCTGTATATCTGGTACAGTTCATCGTTGTATCCAGTGCCAATGCGCTAAGGACTATAAATCTTCCGCCTTTCTTTTCTCTCGAACACTCCTGAGGCCGACTCGTCAGATGATGTGATTGTCCATGCTTTTGCACCATATAGCAGGACGGGAAGAGAGAACTTTATGAATGGATTTATGTGAACTTACATATATTTCACCTTATACACATATCGCATGCATGACTAGGTCCTGATGACTAGCTTGGTTTACAATTAGAAACTTTAATTGTAATTAGTTAAATTTACATAATTCTATGTTCATAACAATTGCCATAATTTTTCTGACCGATTGAATAATCTTCTCCTCTTTTGCAGCAAATTATTCGCGTGAAATTGACTGCCTTTTGGTTTCTGTTATGAAATATTGGTTCCATCTATTATTACCGGTCATGACACAACTCAGCAAATTCCTGCGAATTCAACAACGTCATGCAATGCTATTTATTGGTTTCACTATGGTGCTGGTTGTCCGGAGTGAGCGAGCGGAACACCCTTCACGCCAATATCTTTTTCATGTCCATTACTTCAAGCAGGATGTGGACCGCATGATCCTTTCAGATGTCTCTGTCTCAGTTATTAGCTTTCCAGCTTCAAACAAATGACATGTTGACCTTTATCACGTTATCACCCGCGGTGGTTGTGTCGGGGCATCTGGGAGTTTAATATGTCATTATCGACCCTATTTTTATTTTTACAAAATCATACAGGTCAATAAGCGTCTTCGAGATTCTAATGCAAGATAGTAGCAGTTATTTCTCTAGCGTTACTAGTGCTTAAGATCGATGAAGCTAAGTACTTATTGGTCCGCTGTCATATGGTAATACAAATTTGATTTCAACCCAAAAGGCACAGTTATATTCAGATGCAATTTTGTAAGGTTTAGTGAGCTTTAAGTTCTGTGGCTTATGAATTGGCGATGATAATTATACGAAATGGAAACTATTTGATAAAGACAAACTTTTGCAAGACCGAATTTGACACCGTTTCAGAAATAATTCCACCAGAGACGCTTCGCCGTTGTGATGAGAACTTCTAGCTATTGAGGCTTCTAATATCAATTTCAGCGAATTCGGCGGGTTGGTACAAACTCTTGTAACCAACTTTGACAAGCTTTTGCGTTCTCCAAAATCTTTAGTCTCCCCGCATGAGTGCCAATGTGACTGCGTCTAGTTAGGATCACATTACTGCAGCGATGTGTTAGCAGTTCAATGAATAGTTGCTGCTCACGAGAGGCCCATAGATCAAGCGCTCGAATCCACAAAGCAGAAGATTTCCCATTCTGATCGAAAAAGTACAAAGTTCGTGCTTACTCTTCACAGAAGAAACGGAATATGGTTGGAATAAAGCAGAATCGGGCTGACAGATCGAGATGACTGCAGGAAGCGTTATGTTAAGAGCAAGGCACCAGGAAAACCATGGAACATCTCTTATTCACTTGTCACGCACTGCGTATGGCAACGCCTAAAACTACGATATGTGACACTGGTAGTAGTGTTTCCAATGAACTACTACTGTGGTGTAGTGAAACTATTCAATAAAGAAGTTCCATTAAATTTTTTGGGTAAAATCAAAAACCTTTATAATGTTGGACTGCCGAAGGTCCTCTCAGCCAGTGCTCCTTTTTTCGTGGAAAAGTAATTGTATTATTGTTTCAAGTTTTATAAATAAATAAATATAATGTTGGAAAAATGCTCGCGATATAAATTTTTTGTCACGAGCAAGTATTATTGATAGGCACAAATTATTCTAAGTGTGTCGAGAACGAGCTGAGGACGAACCACGTAAAACTGATGATCCATCGTTGGAATATCGGAAGGATCAGTGAAAGCCATTTTGACAGATTTGAGAATAAGAAAAGTGAAAGCAAGATTTGTTCACTTATCACTATTTTTTTTTCATAAAAACAAAATCGTTTTAAGGTTTGTGAAACTTTCCCATTACCAGGATGTCATGAAACGTATTATTAATGGCGATGAGTCTTGGATCTATGCTGACGACCTAGAAACAGATGACCAATCGGCCAACTATCGCGGCAAAGGTGAGAGTGAGAGCCCAACAGAACCACGTCAAAGCAGGTCAAAAGTCAAGGTTATGTTAACAGTTTTCTTCGACTTCCGAATTCCGGCAGAGCATTAAGCATGAAGACTTGCAGTGCTCTGAACTAATTACCGTAGGCTAGACAGTCTTTAACAGGAAATGGTATATAAAGGAATCCTTCTAATTTGTATAAAATCAATAAACGCCCAGTTCTAAATCATAATTACTGATATAATTTCCTATTGATTTTTCTTAAATGGACAACGCCCTCCAAATGAAAAGAAAATTATGTGTAATTTGCATAAAAAATCACTCAAAGCAATTTTCAACGAAAAACAGACAGCCATACATATTTATAAGCCTTTAGTATAACGCAGACACGGAAGAAATATGTCCTTGCTATTCGCTGCGCGCTGCGTGAAATGAAAAATTGTCGTCATTATCCAGTTGGCGGCATGGAAAATGCCACACAAAATGGCGTGCTGCATAAATGCGCCCTGCAAGACAACCACCCAGCAGACAAGCAGTTATAACGGTAAATAGCATAACAGAAAAACAGAAAGAAATAAAAAATTAATTTTATAATCGAATTACTGTGACGCCACGACGCCTGCGCGCACAGGCCAACCTTCAACCAAGTTGTGCTTCTCGCCTGCCTTTACTACCGATTAGGCAGCCGACGGCGCTGTTTGTCAAACAGGCACAACATATACTATGTATATGTCTGTATATATGTATATGACGCGCATCCTTTTTAATATTCCTGTCATAGAGCTCATCATTTATTGTCATTTTTCTGCTTGCCTCGCACTCTGCACTCTGCGCCGTCGGCTTAGGCCATGTTCTCACTCGGCATTAGTGTGTTTTAAATACCGATTTTACAATCAAATTAATTGGTCATGCTAGCGCGAGATTACACGCACACAGGCGCAGTGAGCGCGAGCGCGAAAGGAGGCAGCCACACAATGGCGAGGGCTAATCAAAAGGTATCCTTGAAAGTTTCATTCTATGTATATGGAAATTAGTGTGTGTGCGCCTTAGGGTTGCATTTGCATGCAGTCGCGCTTGGGTTTATTAATTTTATGGCATAGCATCAGCGCTTACCCTTAAATGCGGCGGAAAAACGGCGCAATGGAAAATCGCATATGTTGTTTTTGTTGTTGTTGTCGTTTCATTTTATTACTGCCACTATGCTGACAGCATACCAACAAACTATATTTACTTTGTCGCCCCTTTCAACCAAGCGCTGCAAGTCGTCGTGCGGTGTCCTTGCCGCCTTTTGTCGCTTTCCAGCGCTCCTTGCACGTGATGCTGCTCAGCGGCGTTACTAATTTATGCAAATATTAGTATGCTGTGCAACACGCTCGCACTCGACGCGCCTCAGCCTTGGTCACAGCCTCAGTTGCCGTCGTTGCCGCGGCAGCCAGTTAAATTCGTTCCACAATATTTATTATTTGCTTTTTATAGCGTTTGAATTTTGAATATTTAATTTTCGCATGGAAACACAGGCACATACATGTGTGTATATGTATAGAAATACATATTAATTGTATGTATGTTGTAGTTGTTTCGCATAGAAAATTGAAAAGTGGCGCATGATGCGTAGAAGCTTGTTGGAAAAATCGAAAATTTCACGCCAGCAATAAATTAAGCCTTCCGCTCACAATTAAATTGCAATACGCTTCTAATTTTTGAGTATTTAATTTTTGACAAGAATATTTGTATAAGCAGATATATGCATATATGTTAAAGCGATTCGTTGCAGTTAAATATTTGATTTGTGTGGGAAAATGTGCAAGGCTGAGCTTATTACCAGAAGAGTATTTAGTTTTGGATAGTTTTGGGTTAGAGGTTAGAGGGAGGGAGGTTACGTAGATTAAGATTCATCAAAAGCACAGAGTGGTTCAAAGTGGGTTTTCTAAAGGCTTTATTATTGAATAATATTCGACCGAATAGACTATATCCCTCACGCAGAGAAAAAATGTAGGAGCCGTAGCTGAGAGTGTACACGAATGATTTGGCACTTTTTACGTCTAGATCTTAAACTGAAAGTGCACAAAATACAGCTTGTGCAAGAATTGAAGCCGCTCGACCGTCCCAAACAACACCGCTTCGCTCTATGGCCTCTTGAAAAGTTCCATGCAGATCCGATGTTTTTTAGCCAAATTTTGTTTAGCAATGAGGCAAATTTCTGGCCAATGGCTATGTAAACAAGCAAAATCGCTACATCTGGGACGAAGAGCAACCTGAAGAGATTCAAGAGCTGCCATTTCATCCAGAAAAAATAACGTTTTGGTGTGGTTTGTGGACCGGTGGTATCACCGACCGCTATCGCGCCATGCTAACCGATTATTTGATGCCAGAAATTGAAGTTTGTGACCCTGCCAACATTTGGTTTCAACAATTCGGCGTCACTTCACACAGATTGCATCAAATAAAGAATTTGTTGAAAGAACATTTCGGTGAGCAGATAATTTCACGTTTTGAGCTGGTCGATTGGCCACCAAAATCACATGATTAGACCAATTAAATTCTAAAGTCTTTGCGGACAATCCCGCTTCGATTTAGGACTTGAAGTAAAACATATAGTATATAGCATATCTATAGTGTCATATGCCAGTTACCAGTCGAAGTAATCGAACGAGTCATCGAAAATTGGACTCAATGGATGGATGGTCTCAGATGATGTAGCCGCGACCAATGTTTGATCGATATAAGATAATCTTCAAAAAATGAATGCTAAGGAATGTTCTATCGAATGATAATAAACATTCCCCATTAAATTTGAAGTTTCTGTGGTTTTTCTTTAAACTGATATGAAACTTTGAAATGGATCAGACTTTATAAATATATTCGTACTTAAACAAAATTTTGTAGGACACATAGATGGCATTGGACTGCTGCCAAGCTCGTCTACTAAGAAATGTGTGCGCTGAGAAATTATTTATTTGAAGTAAAATAACTTTTAATTAGTTTGTTTCCACATATGTAAGCGCTCATGTAGTTGTCATTAATAGAGCCCATACACGACACACAAATCCATTTTGCGTTCGTTCTTCACACAGTAAACATGTGCCACAGGCAAGCGGAGCATTTCATAGAATTTATTTCTAATGTAGCACTTTTATCTATTTCTTTGTATTTCGTTAATAGTTATTCCAACTTTTATTTTTCTCATTTTATTTTTATATTTATCACTTGTCGTTTGCCAAATTGCTAATTAATTTTTTATAAGATCAATAAATTCTGATACGAAATCGTTATTAGTTGGGTAGCCTGCTTTAGAAGCTTCAAACATTCGATTTTTTTGCTTAAATCTCTTTAAAAATTTTCTAAGAATATGTCCGCAAAGTTATAGATGGGTATTCGATTTGTTATCGAAGGGAAATAGTGACCGAGTGTCTAGCAGATATATGAGCGCTTGGGCGAAAAGCGAAAACTTTGACGCGCGATTTCTCGGCTTTTCATTTTTACGATTTTTCTTATGACGACTAAACGTCGTATGGAAGATGGGGCAAAGTTTAGTATCTTTGACATTAAAGTATCTTCTATTTAAACTATAATAAATAAACTAAGAAAAGTCAAGTTTCAACATATTTTTAAACAACATTAAGTAAAATTTCTTTTGGACAAAAACCAATTTATTAAATTAAAATTTTTTTTTTTTAATTTTATACTTTTTTTTTTGGAGTTTTCTTAGTTTAACTAGAAAATAAATTATTAAACAATATGAATCTTTTTGAATTTTTTGTTTCCAATAGAAATTGCGACCCGCCGTCCGCAAAATGCACATGCGAGATACATCGGGCAATTGCTTCCCAAGGGCAGATTATCAAAGATTCGTATCCAAAAAATTTTTAAAAGATGTCTCTCCCAAAAAAAATCCTTAAAAAAATCGAATTTTTGAATCCCCTAAAGCAGGCTCTCCCCTTAACACATGCAATGTTCGTCGCGATCTTCACTGTTCGGCGACACGAGAGAAATGAGATTTTGTGCGCACACAACGGCATACACGACACACATGTGCGCACACCGACCCCTACAAATCAAACAGTTTCGCGAACATGGATCGGTACGCGCACAAGCCCATACACGAGTAAACCGCAAGCGCTCACATACCGATCGAACGCACTTGTGTGTCGTGTATGGGCACTTTAAGCGGCGCTTAAGTCAAATAAATTTGAATATTATGAGCGACGTGACAAATACAAGATTTACCGCTTGTCTTTAAGCAACTAACCGCTGTCAAATGGCGGCAGGAACTTTTGATTTAACAAAAATACAAATTTTACAAATAGAAAAAAGGCATACTATATGTATATGTACATATACATATATATAAGTAGTAAATATATATTTACTGTGTGTACATATGTATGTAAGTATGTTGCATTTTAGTTAAATTGTGTGTGTGCAACCAAAAACCGTTTAGCCAATTGCCTGTCAACAAATTTATGCGTGTTGAAATTAAATTTTCTAAACACTCACCATTTATTTATTACTATTACGTGTAAATGTTTGTGTAAGTGTGTGCAGCTATTTGCAGCGACTGTAATTATTTAGTGGTAATTAAAATTTGACGCCTTTTGGCGCCCCAAACCTTTCACGGCACTCCACCGACAGTCAAACACATGAACTTTGATGGCAACAACGAAAGTGCAACACGCGTGTGTTGCAGCAAAACAAAACGTCTACATACAAACATACATATGTATAATCATAGTTCCTGCCAAGACTTGTTTCGGGGGGGCAGGGGCGGCACTTTAGGCGCCATTTGCTTGTATAAAAAACATGAATGCTCATAAAATTAATTTTTATCGCTTCATATGCATGCATGCAGTATTTCAATGCACACACACATACACACACTTGTATGTATGGGCTTGAGTATTTGAAGAATGCATAGTTTTGTCTGTTTGTGTTGACCTGTGCGTTTAATTGGCCATTAATGTATAATTCTAATGCTGTTAAAAGCTTAAAGACCCTTTATTTAAGCACAATTATGTTTATTGCTTCTAATTGTTGTTGTTGTAGCAGAGTTAAGACAAATGCTACATTTACGAGTTCCAACGAACATTATTTATTTGGATATTGATCCTGCGAATTGAAATTTATATAATTGCTTACTAAATATACATACACACATATGTAAGTACAAATCTATGAATTTATATACGCGATTGAGGAACATTTAACAGATCGTGTGCATAAATTTGCCAACTATCGGAGCCTTAGTTCGTAATATTATTTCAAGTACCGTAAAGTGAAGTTTTTATCAAGTAAATGTATAAAAAATTTCATGCACGAATAGTTGGGTATGGGAAAGCTACTCACATGCTCAGTGTTTGGAGATATGTATAGCTCTATCATTTCACTCCGAAGTCCATTCGACAATCGTCGGAGTGAACGATAGACCCGCAACAAAGCGTAGGGCAAGGTTATGAAGTTTTTATCATTTTTTTTTTTGATTACCTTGAAGAGGGAAGAACTATGAATAGTGACTATTACAAAGCATTATTGGACCGTTTGAAGGACGAAATCGCCGAAAAACGCCCGCATTTTCAGAAACATAGAGTGCCGTTTCAAAAAAAAAAAAAAAAACAAATGCACCGTGTCACAGGTCAGTGAAAACGATAGCAAATATCCATGAAATGGGCTTCGAATTGCTTCCGAATACGCCGAGGAGAATACTCCAGATCTGGAGAATCTCAAGAAATGCTCGCAGGGAAAAAATTTTCGTCGAAGGAAGAGGGTATCGCCGAAATTGAGGGCTATTTCGAAGCGAAGAAAAAATCGTATTACGAAAAATATATCGAACAAGTAAGAAATGGTTCGGGTACAACCGAACATTTTATACTCTTGCAACTTACAAGAATCAAAGCGAGAGAAATACTTTAAGGTTACCAAGGTTACCAATCATATAGAGTAAAGTTAGCCGGATGTACGAAAATCCTGATATTATCTATATGGGGGTTAATTCAACGCATTTTTAACACACATACATACCATTAGTTAAATATATTTCATTTAAATATATCGCACATTGACCGGTACTTTCGAATAAAATTGAACTATGGATACTGGTATCTAAATAATTGGTATTTATTTGAACTAAACAATTTTTGGTCATAATTTGGCACATACTGAAGACATTATTCGTGCAGAGTTTTATCCCGTCATCATAATTGCTTCTTGATTTGTTTACTGGAAACTGAACGAATCAAGTGGAATTTGAAATTGTGCTATATGGGAAGTAGACATCGTTGCGGTCTGATGACATAATATAAGAGAATATAAGATGAACTCCACGTACTAAATTTTGTCGAAATCGGTTGGTCGAGTCCCGAAATAAGGTATTTCCCCAAAAAGTGGTTGGCGCCACACTCATCGTACAATTTTCACACCAGCTCCGCCAGCACCAGGTCCGATTACGCCCATCTACGAACGGGTATTTTTTTTGTACTAAGGAACCTAAATACCAAGTTTCATCCAGATAGACAGACAGTCAACCGGATTTCTACTTTCCTCGTCATCCCTATTATGTATATATGTATAACTCTGTATCTATCTCGATTAGTTTTAGGTGATACGTACAACCGTTAGGTGGACAAAACTATAACACTCTGTAGCAACAGGTTGCAAGAGTATAAAAATTGCTGGGTTCCCTATAATCACCCTTGAAGGAAACAATGTTAAATGAAAAAAACAAAAAACAAAAAAAAAGATTTTTGCCAAGAAAATGTGCTCTACAATGGTAGGCCGGTTACTTTTCAATTGCCTGCTAGAAAGAGAAATCTACATGTATACCATATGTTCCAAGAACATCTTAGGGTTATGAGTGATTTATGTGTTATTTGGGGGTTTCGGCGAAAACTAAAATAAATTGTGGTTTGCACTGCGACCTGAGGACTATTGTCACCAGCACTCTGATGGATACCAAGATCTTGCTAAATGCCTTTGAGACAAGGTGCTTCCTATAACGATATACAGATTCAAGGTTGCCAGTTTCCGGTTCCATGTCGCAAAACCTACAGCTCGCACAAGACTCTCTAACCATGTATAAAAGTGTTTTTTGAGCATGAAATAACGAGTATAAAATATCACTACTAGCCGGAAGTTTTGTCAGGTAAGGTTCATAATTTATTTGAACCTATTTAAAACCTTCCAATAGCAGCCCGACGAATACCTGCAAATTGCTGTCAATATATTTCCCTGATTTCTATCTCTTCCAAGCGGAGCGACAATATAGATTTCCAGTCCCACTATTCTAGAAACTTCTGCAAAGTTTTCCAATTTTTAAGCTTTAAAAATCTATGAGTACCGTGCACGAAACAAATTCTTATTCGTCAATATATAAATACAAAAAAATGTATCAAGAATTGCTTCCTATGACTTTGAAGAAGAGGCCAGATCGTGAGTTATGTATATTCGACTCGGAGATAATTAAAAAATAATTTTAAATTACTTTTTTTGCGATTTCTACTTTTGTCTTTAAGTTCAGCATTCTGACTAATATGTGAAAGCTCGAAGAGTAACATAAGCTCACGCCCCTATTTCTGGTTTTCAGTTTTGTCGTCTAAGTTTATATCAAAAATTTCCTCATACATTACCCTAACTCACACTAACTGTGACGTCATTATATTTTTCAATTCTTGAGCCTATCTTTTGCTTGTAAATATTGTAAATGGGTCATAAGTTATGGAACATAAATGCTTTCTAAGATTCTAAAAGACCAGGAGAGAGAGAGAGAGTGAGATATTCAACAAAAGTTCTTACGGTAGCCTCTGCATTCTGTTTGTTAACCTCAAACTTCTTCAAATTCATATTTTCATAAACGAATTTGAAATATGAAAATATTAACAAATCATACTTTCGCTTTCGCCTTCATTAAATACCCACAACTCCACCTCCACTACAACAACTATAATGCGTTCATTTACTTAAAACTCAACACCAGTGGCAGGAAATTATTTATTCCCATTTTTTGTTTTGCTCATTAATCTTCAACCACTTAACTCATTTTCGTGCTGCCACATTTCCAGTAGTCAAAGCGATCACCCGCTGGCACTGCCTTCAACACGGCGTTTTTTCAACGCTGAACTTGCCACGCCGACTCATAATTCAACGTATGATTTGACGCAGCAAGCGAGGTGCGAACGTGTTGAGGTATTGTTCTGTGTGGCATGATGCCTTAATGCCACACAATGTGCCGCAATTATCTTCATAATCGTTTTTCGATAGTTTTGATTTCAGATACTCTATTTATGCTGCAGTATGGATGTGCTTCCTTAATAACAAATTTTAATTCGCTTTCGATGGATCACCTGCTGTGCACTCGAAGTATTCACGCTTCTCTTTTACTTTTCATCTTCGAGCTGGAAAATTGTTTGTCTTTGGCGTAGAGTATATTGACTTCCTTCTGCTTGAACTTGTGCTGCTGTGACGTTGTGCCTTTGATGTGATTGTTTTCGTCAATTTAAATAATTTTTCCGCTGCAAGACTTAAGCTAACAGAAGTCACTTTAATTGGTTTGGTATTGATTGAGTATGAACACAGTGGGTGTTCGTTGCAGTTTCTGCGGTGGAAATGAGGTATTTGATCGAAGGAATAGAAGAGGTTGAACAAGGCTAGTTTTACAATCGGAGGAATGTAAGATTACATTAGTGGAGTTTCGGCAGCGGTAGACAAATTTCTTAGAAGAGTTATTGCTTTAGAACTTGGACGATAGTACGAGGTTATTCAAGATTGGATCGATTCGAGGAATGAGTTATCCAAAACTTTTTCATTCTACGAGTATATCTTTCAAGAGAATGAAAACTGACGAGACTTGATCGAACCTTTGACATGCGGTCCAAGAAGGAGGCTATTATGGAAATCGAGGATCCCCTTAGGATTAAACTTGACGAGTCAAAGAGTATTTGGCTTCGCTGCAAAGGTTGCTATCAGATTCCGGGAAACTGGACACATTAAAGGTACCAGAGAGGGACAACATCCGGTGTTTTTAACTTGGGTACCTGCTGACGACAGCCTTACCCCACGGCGCTCAAGAGCACAGCGGATCAAATTAATGCGTTGATCAGCGAGCTGAACTTGTCAAGAATTTTCAATGTCAATTTACAGTGTGTAATTAAGAACTACCCACCTTTGTAGGTTTCAAGGCCCATCTAAAGCCTCCGCCGTACTCTGGGTCCAGCACCCGTTGCAATGCAACTCCACATTCAATTGACAAAATGTCAGTTCTTACCACACCATGATACTGCCCGAGCGACCAATCCGACTGAGCAGATTGGAGCGAACTCCAAGGACTTCTGCTCTCCATGGTACTAGAATTAAGTCTCCGGTCAGACTTCGTAGCTGAAACTACTATCAGTTAAGCCTCATACATACACCTTTTATACAAAAACTAACCCTAATTGCCAGTTAAATGCCTTCGCTGCCTCAATAAATCACGCGTTAAGGATTCTCACTGTTCCGCATTCCGACTGGTGGAGATTACACCGTTAACATCTAAACGTCCATTAGTCCAGATAATCAGCATATTACCCAGATCCCTAATGTCCGAGTAGAGTACATCTGCAAATACGTGCACCTATCCAGAGGGGGACATTCCGAAATCCCCTCACTTTAGCTGCAGCAGTGATAAATAGGACTACTTCGCCGCCGAACATTCTTTCAACAACATATTTTCCATCCGCATGCTTTCGATAAATCTGTGTATGGACGGGAGTCGCTATAGAAGAGGCTCAGTGAACTTATTCACAGATGGTTCGATGCTCAAGGGGAAGACATCGAGCATACTTACAGTGAGCTTAAAGCTAGTCATGGAACGCATGACATCAATAGCGGTGGTATCAAGCTCCTTTCATATTTAACTTCTATAAATGCTCGGTTACAGCGGAATAATCGGGTGCTGTAAAGCCGATGAGCTTACAATAAAAGGCACCCTTACACAAAATCCATCAGGATGGAAAACGAGTAGAGGTTCTTCTAACTTCGTGCATTCGGGAGCTGTATCTAATGGCTTGGCGCTAGCTCATCAGGCTTTAATTAGCATCTTGAGGAGTTGTGAAACTCTTCTGTCGACGAGTGAAACTTAAAAGGTCAAATGAAATGCTAGCTCTTCCATACTCACACAGCGCAAGGATAGATGTCCTTACTGGTTAATATTACATTAACACTCATTAAAGAATTCGGTGGACGCAACTTGTCAAAGTTGCAATGGATAAGATTAGGTGGAAGTATTTGGACACTGTATGCATTGGCGAGACCTCAAATGGAAGCGGGTATCAGAATGGTTGTTAGTGCTCTTTGTTCTAGATAATATGATCATTTTCAGCTTATAAAGGTTCGCTTTGTTGTAATTGTAAAAGTTCTAACTGGACACCGTCCTACTGGTACGCATGTGGTGAAACCAAAAATTTTGTCGTGGGCGAATTGTGTGTATGGTCTGGGGAAAGGTGGAAATATCTAGAGAATTTATTGCTCACAGTCTAGCTTTCGTTAGACCCGGCTGGAAGCATATCGGAAGTCATACCTTTTTCTTCCAATATTATTTTATTTATTGGATCTGCTTTTTTTTTTGAATCCTAATAATAAGTTATGAAAACTTAGATCTATTTAAAAACTATACAGACTTAAGCAAGTGATACTTTGCTCCTTAGTACGCAGACATATCTCTTCTATTTGGTCGCAGGAATGTACCAAAGCATTAGCCAAATGATTTCGAAGTTTAGATATATATTTCAATCTGCTATCTTCTACTTCTTGCTTTACCATAGGAATACCAATATCTTTATGGATATTTTTGTTACGCATGGACCATGGTGAGCAGCTATGTAATTGTTCGAAGTATAGTCATACCTTCGTGAAACTGAGCGAACTCTTATTGGAATTTTTATTAGCCGCTTCAATTAATTTGTCGGAAGCCAAAAGCCTTTTATCGGTATGCGATTGATTTTTTTATGTACACTTGGGTGTTCTGGGAATCGCTTTGTATCTAAGCTATTCAAGTATGATTCCCGTGAACATTGTCATGTGAATCAGCCGCTAAATTATCATAATATCCACTTTAAAGGTATGACTATTAGTACTTAAGCTCTGCAGACTGTCAACCTAGAGTTAATAATTGGAATTTCTGGATGATGTATATACTGATGTTAAAGGAAAAAAGAGAGTAAAAGCAGAAAATGACTTAAATACGAGAGGTGGCTTGACATCGCTGGTCATAATAATATGAAAAACTTTAATAAAATCCTGAGATCGTTCAAATAAAAAACTGTGTGTTAAAAAGTTTCGAAACGTTACCGCAACATATAATTATATTTACATATCTACTCGTAAATTTAATTCAGAAGAACTCAGCCAAGCATAACCTATCAAACTTTTTATCAAGGAAGCTAACTTTTTTCTACACTTGTAAGTTATCTAAATTGATTTGCTGGAAAAGTTGCAAGGAGATGTGATCATATACATACATACATATATAGACATATATACATATATAAATATATATATGCACATATGGAGTTGAAATATGTACATATGTGTGTATGCACTTAATTACAAATGCATGCAATATGCCTGAATATACACACACATCCATGTAAGAAAGAATGAAAATTTATGCCTGCGCCCAGGTGAAAAGTTCAGCTGACATAAGTTTCTCAATGCGGATAATGCTCGTGTAGCGCCGCCATTGCACACGACAGCATAGTCTTGATAAGTTCTTCGGCAATTGAGAAATTAAAAGCGAAGAAAATTTATTTTAGTGCAACGCCAAAATGCAGACAAAATGGCAGCCGAAACACAGGCACACATGCACGGACCTCTATAGCACACATCATATGCATATATGTAACGGTGTCTGTAATCATTGCTGAACTCTCACCTGCGGCAAAAGTTCTCGGAATATAGGCACACAACGCTGTAATAAATATGCGAGTATGTGTAAATAGTTGTAAGTGTGTGTCTATATGTGTGAGCATGTCGATTATGTAAGCAATAATGTAGTCAAAAAATAGTTTTCCAATTAAACTTTATCCTTTCTGCCTTAATTTACCGGTTTCATGGCTTGTCGCCTCTTTTAGCCGCAATAATATCGCAAAGCAAATGTCTAAATGAGTTTTCGACTTCACTCGACTCAACTCTCCGCACTCTCCGCACTTCACTGCACTCCAATGTTGGCTGCGTACACATAACGGTGCTACTTCGGCTGGGCCCTTGGGTGCTGCAGTGTCATCTGTTCGGCTGTCATTTTCAAAAAGTTTTGCACGTTTGTTCTTTTCTCGGCGCAGTAAATTAATTTTTTTTGCCCGATAGTGTCCTCATACCGTTAACGGGGTTTCTATTGTAGAAATTAAAAAAAAATTGAAGTTTTTTCATAAAGCTTAAGCTTTCCAAGATATGTCTTTGAAACCATTGTTTCCAAATTTTCATTATTTCCGGATATATATGCAGCTATTTTAGAGATACGCCATCCAAAACAGCCTTGGTCGACTAAAAAAACTGAAAATCAACAAGTCTAGAAGACTATCAAAAATCCTAAAACTACGCCGAACTGATATGCTCACTTGGATGTAGTGAAACACAGACGTGTTAAGATATTGCACTCAGAACGATTACAGGCTGCCTCTTGATATCTCCAGTCTCACATTTACACAGCGTGGCTCGCTTGCTTCTGACCAAGGAACATAACGAACACCTCTCCAAGCAGTTTCTGTCGTGAAGCTTTCGTATGAAGCCGAGCCACCTTCTAGAAACATCAAGAGGTATTTTTTCGATAGGCTCGACGATACCGAACATTATGCCGATCAGCATTCGGACGCAAAAACTGTAGGCAGGTACTGAGTACCGTTCACAGTGAAGTCATCAACATCTTCACCGACTACCTATCAGTAGATGGCGTAATTGGAGTCAAACTACCACCCATTATTGAGTGACTCTTGCGCCACTTCGTTCTGCAGCCTGTCTCTTACTTATCCAGAATACACCCCGACATATGAAATATATATGCAGCGATGACTCTGACTATTTCTTTACATACACAGCTAACTTCACTCATCTAACAACACTCGCCTTATGTTCCGAACATGTCGAAGCAGCACGTTCTTTGAATCTACSATTCGATGATTTCGATTACCCTTASCTTCTGAGCTAAATTTCATTGCTTGTTAAGGATCACAGAACTTAGAAAGCGTTTGTATTCTTCCTAATATGTTATTGTCCTGTTCATTAATTGTCGTTGACCTCGGTATGGTTTTGTGATCTAAGAAATGTTCTAATTCGATATCATTAGACCATGTGGCTTTATTTTATATTCTTATATCTCTGATATCTTATTTCACATACCTACATAATGAACTCTGCTCCCAGCACTTTCTGCTGGGATGTTTTCACAAAAACCAAATTCAAACCATCACCCAGTGCAGGCAAACAGATACCGCAGGGTTAAGAGTTGTCGAAAGTGGTAGCAGGTTAAACTCCAACTTATTTATAATAGACCTAAATATACGTTCAGCGAGCAATGACTCTACAATGTGTGACTCTAGCCGACGACAATAGATGATTCTAACAACTTCTTTGGAAACCCACTCGTCTAACATGCCTCTCCTTATGGTTCGACCCAGCCAAACAAGCATGYATTCTGGACTTAAGGTTAGACGACTTCGATGACACTTAGCTTACCAAGTTAAAGTTCATTACTACTCATAGACTTTTGGAATGGTTTGTATCTTTGCTAAAAGACTATTGACTTTGAAAATTGTTATTATCCTTGTTAAKAGTCATTGACAGAGGGAAGGTTTTGTGATCTCGGAAAGGTTAGCAACTAACTTTAWATCATGTGATCTAACCTAATTACCATAGAAGTTAAATTACCCGATTACCTTCCGGAACCTTGAAGTTGAAAACATCAAAGTGAGCATTAAGCTTCCTCGATGCCGAATCTTCGATGTCACATAATTCCCAGAGCTTATTTTTCTTATATTACCGAATTCAGCGTATATTTTCCACATTAGCACGAAGTAATGCTTAGTCAAGTGATTTCGCGGAAGTGTCTTGAGTTGGAAGTAGTTTTGCTTTAGCGGATTACAGCACTCCGGCTTTCGATGCTTACCTTTAATAATAAAAAGCAATTCACGACCTTGCCACCTCAGTGAACTCTTAAATTTAAATATGCCATTTATCAGTATTGCCATATTTCAGAACAACCGAACATAAATTATGAGTAATCGAGGCGAAGCATAAATCTATTTATGTATATTAAGCAATTATATTTTTACATACCAACAACAAAATTTACGAGCCCACTTGTAATGGCATAATTCATAGCTCTTCTTCATTCGTCTTGCATACAYAGCTTAGAGTATGTTTATCGACTATTCTTATGGTGCTGTTCAAAATTTCCGGCAGTTAACACCTTGTCGAGCGCTCCAAACGCGAGTCTTATAAATTTTAATAGTTACAAAATTAAAATTGTACATATTTACTCCTCGTAGATACATAACTACGTATTTTAGGGCGAGTCTTAAAGGAAASTTTTTTGTTTATCAATTTCTCTCAAGTAATCGGGTGAATCTGTTTAAAAAGAATTATTCGTTCCATCTAGAGGTGGTTGCGTTAGGTTGCACAAATGTCAAAGTTCATATTACCATATAGAGACTCGAAAACTTCAAAATGGAGAAGGAATCAGTGAGAAATTTTGAATGAACTGATTTCTCAAAACCCCAAAAAACCTTCCTGATATTATGTGATATAAATACCACACATAGTGGAATATTCGAGATAATAGTTTCTGTCTCTATTAGAGACAATTAATTTTATTTCCGAAACCAATTAGAGGAAAAATTTACGTTCAATATATTCCACTAAAACTAGTTGTCTATTATCTAGCAATAAGAAACAAAAATATTCTTTCCTCCATTTAAGTACCGCCCTAATACCGATATGTATGTGTTTCCAAATGCCTTTGCTTTACCTTTCCAATCGTCGTTTTTACTTCATTTTATTTGTAAACAATAATTTTTTATACTCGATACCTAAAACAGTGACGAAGAGGTGCATCTTCCATAATTACGTAGCCACTTGTGCTCTCGAATTTTGTTTTTATTGTTTTAGGAGTGTCTGTTTTGGAGGCAAATGTTTACACTTGAAATGGGTCTTGCCCTGTTCGTAGAAATCCAACTCATGAAATATCATAAATTTATATGAAATTTTGACTAAATTTACTGCTCGATTTGGTTCTAGYTGTACGCATGTACCTTAGCAAGAGTGGCAGCGTAATTTATGTGTCGGTGGGGGTGGTGATGTGCGATTTTTTACTGYTCRAAAAAATRAAAAMAATTTAAATTGGTGTTAATTGGTTAATGAGCGACTTTAAATCTCGAACGTCTAAGCAAAATGATTTGTCAGTGTTGATTGTAGAAGCTCTAAAGTGATGTGAAGTATCTTAGGGTTATTGAAAATTTACATGAATAATTCGGGGAGAGAGAGTTTATAATAAGAGTACAGAACTTCTGATATAAACTGAAATGATAGGTCCCGCTGAGCTGAGAGATCAGATGTGATGAGTTGAGTTCGAGTTTCACAAGATTTGTTATAAAAWTAGTTTAAATCAGATCACTTGAAATGACACAAGAGATAAGAAAAAGTCATACGTTGTGGGAAGACGTCATCTGAGCAAACATAGAAAAGAGATCAAATGAGGTGAATTGAAAAAATGCCTCAAATGTTAACAATGTCAGATAAGTTATCAGAAATAGAAGAATGTTAGATAAAGCAATAAAGTCAAATGCAGCTTTTGATAAAGGTCTAAATTGATAAAGGTTTCTGATATCCTGAGATTTATTSTTGACTAAAACAATTAGTTTCAAARTGAATAAGAATATCTGAGCTTTACATAATCGGATATAGAATAAWAGAGTCACTAATGACTCTAATTTACCCCATTCAATGGAGGTGGGTCCACCTACAGTGGGAGTTACTAATAGCTGTAAGGGGAAATGCCACAACGAAACCACTAGTCTATTATGGAGCATGTGAGTTATAGCAAAACGGAAGAAGTCATGCGAAACTGAATGAATGATGGATAACGAGGGTTGGATAGGCGATTTGACAAAAAAGAGTTTGTATATGTAAATACTCTATGCCGAGTCTTTGGCCGGATAAAAATCCTGGTCCGTTGCGGTTACGTATATCCGATTGTCGTATGAACGGTCTCATTATCGGCGCGCAGTCTGTTGTTCAAACCGCTAGATGAGCTTTTTAGAAAGCTTTGCGAGAACAAAAACTCAAACCGATTCACAATTAATTCAATTTCCGCAGACGGGCTTCCATTCGTTGACGTACCAGTCGACGCTCTGCATAATACTATAATGTATATATGTATGTAGTATGCAAATACTTACCGTGCAATTCTGTACTGTGATACAGTATCAAGTCTCTAAATTTGATAGGGACAATTTTTGAGACTTGAGACGATTTTGCTATTCTGTAAGTGACAGTCTCAAAATCTATTACATTTAATAATTTAGGGATGATTTTAAACTTGAATAAAAATAAATATGTCGATAACAAAAATTAAATTTTCTATAACATAGTCAAAAAACATAATTATCAATCAAAATAAAAATATATGTTGACTTTGTTTCATAATATTTTCGAAATTTTTGTAAAATTGATTTATTTTTAACTTTTTCGTGTTTGAGTTGCTTACAAAATATAAAAAAATTACAATCGATTAATATCTATGATGATCTCTATTCAGTATATTCAAAATGGCAGACAAGAGTTCTTTTTGGTTTTGTGACTTGCTACCAGGTCCCAAATTTGAGGCAATATTTTGAGGCTAAAGCTAGAGACTGTTTAGTGAATAGTAACTAGTCACAAATTGAGATTTTACCACAAAATGTCTCAAATAGAGATTAGAGACTGCTACCAGAATCCCGCTATTAGACTTATTTTCCGATGACAACACTATCTGGCGTATGGATTTTAGAAAAAGTGAAAAGAAAAGAAATATTGGTCGATGATTCAAGGCGTTTTTGTAAAGTTAGTCGCGCAGTGAAATCAGGCTGCACTTGGTTCCGTCACGATTTAACCATTTTCAATATGGAGTTTCTGCGTCGTTTTCTGATAAAGTACAGATCAACTAGTAAAGTTTTAATATATCGTTTTGAAAGTTTGCAAACGTCATTTTCTTACGCTTAGTTACTAAAAGAAATGCACCTGTGAAGGGTATATTAGTTTCAGTGCAGCCGAAGTTAACGTTTTTTTTTCTTGTTTGCTATTAACAAAAACATCGACTACCTGGAGAATGGGCAAATGGCYACAATGGCCCCGAGCGACTCCTTTTTTATTCCAGACTTGAAAAATCACAGTCCGGGAACAATTTATAGTCAAATGATGTCCACTTTGCAGACAGCTGGAACATCGCTGGATATAGTATAAAGCCATGTTATAGGAAGACTATCTTGAGAAGTAAATCATCAAGTTTTTAAAGTAAGAATAGGTTAGGTTCGATGGCTGATCAAAGATTACACGTAGACTGCTCCATGCAGTTCTTTATGAGGCCATTGAAAAGAAGGACTCCTGTGTTCGAAATTATAAATTAGCAAAAAGCTTAGTAGCCAAAATAATTTTTCACAGGCTCCCGCCAGTTCGGTGGTTTATCTGAAGGAATGGGCACCCAAGTGTTTAAGTCTTGACCTACCAAACGAGGGACCGTCAAGAAGGAAGTGTTGAGTTCTTTTAACCTCATCGTCTGGTTAGATTTCAAACCTTACATCATGGACGAAAATAGGGCTATGGTCTGCTAAAAGCCCAAAACTAGAGAGAGACTGGCCTTCCTGAGCAATATTTTAAGTAAATTTCTTTTGCTAACTACGAGAGAGCTCCTCTGAGATAACGGTAATATGTATAACGGTCTTCAAACATTTTTCASGTATAGTCCAAAACATAACGGTATTGATATCTTAATTCTCCAAATAGAGATATTGAAAACAACAACAASAAGAAGCATTAACATAAGCAGCATTCTTGTACAATTGCAGCGGAACCAGTCAAGTGGCAAGTATGTATGTACATATGTACATGGGGCACAAAAGTGGGACTTCTAAGTATTGATACTTATGTATATACTATACATACATACATATACATATGTATATCTAACTCATAAGATTACTTATTTCTGCTTCAGGCGCATAAGTGATTTCATACTTATAAACAACAACAAAACAAATCGAAATCAGCTCAGCCAACAACCAAAACAAAAGCGAGGAAAATTAATTACTTATCATTAAAAATTAATAYCAAGCACAACAGCACTTGCTGAGGCATGCAACATGTCTAAGTGAGTAAATTAAATGTTTATATGTAAATATATATGCATGTGTGTGTGTGTGTGTGTAGCATCAATAAGGTGTTTATAGCGCATTCATCTATACGTTCATGAATCAATCGATCTCGACTGCCGAGACGGTGCAACAAATCTACATTAGTACATATTTGTATATAAACAATAACAACAACTACAACAACAATAATAATAACTGCATCTTTATGCAACAGACAAGTGTTGTGTCTATCAAATGTGCAACACGTTGAAAGATTGTGACGACATGCATTTTTTATTACACAGTGTTGTTGTTGTTGTTGTTGCCATTTGTTGTTGCTGTTGTTTATATCTATTCATTATAATTGAAAACTGGGCGCAGCTAGCTGGAGCACCTACATAGCTAAATATACGAGTATGTGTGACTGCCACATACAAGCGTACATAACTGGCTGACACATGCGCTGCATGCCACAAAAGGCGTGCAACAGCAACAGCAGCCAATAGTTAGCGCTAATTGCACGCGCTGTGTTAGTTTTTTACACCAATCATACATACATACCTACTGGTTTTCTGTTGCAATCAGCGGCAGATGACGCTGCAACAACAACAATTTCTAATAGGAGCAACAACTTAAGCGACAAAATGCTAGCATAATCAATAACATCATCAGTGCAGGCAAGRAGGAATAGTAGCAACAACAATAAAAACAACAACAACAACTAGTTGCAGCAGTCAGTGGCAGCAACATTAAAACATATATCAAACAACTGTACTTGTCTGCATTAGCAACGGCAACAACAACAACAACAACAACAAATTAGTGGTAAAAAGTGGAAAGCCACTTGCAACATATTGATGACTTATTCCAGCACTCCGGGTGCATCTTGCCACTTGCCGCACAGCAGTGAAAATCAACGTTACACGTCAGTCTCGATTTCTCAATTTTCTGCGTTTTTTTTTTTTTGTTTAATTTTCTTCCATTTTATTTGCCGGAAATTTGTTCGAGCGATTTGTTTACATGCAACWACAACAACTATTAATGAATTTATGTACAACTCATGTGCCGTTAGCAGATTATACGCACATACTCTTATGTATATCTAGAGAGTCATAAATTAAAAAGAGATTTTAATAAAGAATTTGTCTGTATGTGTGAATGTGTGCGTGTGTGCATTTTGTTTTTGTTTTATGACCATAACAAAGTCATCAATATTAGCTATAGATTTTTACGGCATGTAAATATTGGAGAAACATAACAAATCATGCGAACATGCATACACATATACATATACGAGTACATACAATGTACGCAGATCGATGGGTTGCATACACATTCATACATACGTATGTACATTCAAATTATTAGGTCGATTTCCAGATGCTCGTAAATTTGAASAATTTGAACAATCGGCTGTATTTTTAATACATATTATATATTTAGTGTTGTTGTTGTATTTTGGACTGTTATTCAACATATTTATTGTTKATTTGTCATGAAATACAYATGTATGTAAGTATGTATTTTAGAAGTAGTTTTGGAGAATGCTAGCAAGATGACAGACCTTTGTTGGAATGTAATTCAAATGCCTTCCCTTTAATCACATACATACGTATGTATGTACTTGTATATACTATTATATATACTTATTGAGTTGAACATTTTTTTTCGTATTTTGTCAATAGATGTCATTGCAGTCGTATATCTCCTGTGCGACCAATCACTTTGTGTCATCCTATATGTACAGTGTTGTAAAGGTGAATTTTGAAGCTTCATTTGACAAAAAAAAAAAAAAAAATCGGTTAAGTTGAGCAAAAATCACAACTACAGCTGTTTAAAAATGCAGAAGTTCGCTGTACTTTTTAAATTTCTGTATAAAAAAGGAAAGCATGCCACGCAAACCACCACTACAATTTTTGAAGTTTCGTCTCCGAAAATTGTGTGCTGTGTCAGTTCGTGTAGCACAACAATGATTCACTCGCTTCCGTTCTGTAAATTGGTCTCTGGTCGACCTATCGTTGAAAAAGTCGATGAAATTATAGAAAAGATCGACCAGGACCATGACATAAATAGCCATGACATCGCTGAGGAACTTAACATTCATCATCAAACGATTTTCAACCATTTAAAAAAGGCTGCCTACAAAATGAAGCTTAATATTTCGGTACCACTTGAATTGTCTGCGAAAGATTTAATGGACCGAATTAGCATCTGCGAAGCTTTGCTGAAATGAAATGAAACTGAACCATTTGTGAAGCGAATGGTAACCGGAGGCGAAAAGTGGATGAAATACGACAATAATGTGTGAAAAAGATCATGGTCCAAACGTGGTGCAGCTCAACAAATGGTCGCAGTGCCAGGATTGACGCCTCGAAAGGTTATGCTGAGTGGTGTTTAGTGGAATTGGAAAGGAACCATCCACTATGACCTCCTCCAGCCTGGCTGAACGACTGACATTTTACTGTCAACAACTGATGAGATTAAAGCAAGCAATCGAAACAAATCGGCCAGARCTGATCAGCAGAACGGACTTCGTCTCCATCAGTACAACGCTAGACCACACATATATTTGATGACTCGGCAAAAACTGGGAGAGCTTGGCTGCGAAGTTTTGATRCATCCACCAAATAGCCCTGACCCCAGGCCATCGGACTGCCATTTGTTTCGGGCAATGCAGAATTCCCTTAATGGAGCAAAGTTGGCTTCAAGCCAAGCCTGTAAAAATTACCGTGATGGAATAATGTCTCTAGCGGAAAAGTGACAAAAAGTGTTCGACCAATATGGTACCAATATGGTACCAATATGGTAAATAAAAAAAAAAAATTTATATAAAAAAAATAAGTTGAAGTTTAATTAGAAATACCAACAGATTTTTTAAGAAATTGCTCTATGGGTGCTACTTTTAATATTATAAGCGTCTTCTTCTACTACATAAGAGGGTGGTGGTTCTTAGAGTCATCCATCGATGACAGCGCTTTGACAAAAAATTCAAGCAAACACTTAAACTTCGATTGCACCGAAGCTGTAATATTCTTCACAACTAAGAATATAAATTACTTGGTTTTGAACGGTCAGTCAGCCCGATAAAAATACTGAGATWATATCGTTGCCTTGGAAAATAATCCAAGTCGAGTTTTGTGATGATACCTTTTCAAATAAAGTAGTTTTCCACACAAGGACTTAATTTTGATTGGTAAGTCCGGTTTTTTATAATACAGTTATATTCTATAGAGGCCTGGTATCGGCGGTTTCGATAAATAAGTAGCTCCTTTAGAAGAAAAGAAGATTCATCGGTGAAAAGGCTTACACATTATTTATATATTTTATACAGTCACCAACATTTCTGCTTGGAGCAAACACGTAAAGAATATCGTRTCAATAGTTTACGATCTTATATTAACAGACTGCAGATTTAAAGTGCGCGAGACATCTGATACAGTRGGCAGCCTGAAATATTGCCCTCTTCACAGTAATTGTAAACGTTGTTTAAGGTCAAACTKTAAAAACTTTGAGACCCGTTAATGAAACAAGAGTCCACTGGTGCGTACCAAAAACYTGTATAGAAGACGATTAAGACTGTCCTATCGTTCGGAAAGTTGAGAGCAACCGACTGTAATTTATGTCGACTACCTGTCTAGAAAGCTGAATGACTGACTCAATTTGACGCCGMATACTGAATAAGGTGAAAAATAGCGCTTTTTTATACTTTGAAGAAGATATATCAGATTTGTCACGAAGCTTGTAATATCCAAAATGAAGCGTCGTTACCGTATTAAATTAGAAAATAAATAATCACCATGAACTGAGTCGATTTAGCCATGTCCGCCTGTCGTCCTTCTGTCTGTCTGTATCTCAAATTYTGCCCACCTCCTTTTCTTCCCAACAAGTTGCAAGTTTGTCCGAACCGCCCGATATCAGTTTCGATGCAAACGAAGCTAAACTTTCTCGTTTTCGTATGAAAACGCACCGTGTTCTCCAGGTTTGATCCCTTGGGACTTTTTTAGGGATGACGGTTCTAATGAACGAAGCTTAAAGAAGACTTTATTGTAATATATGCATTTTCAYTTTGTAGGTTATTGGGTGTACCTCGTACAAAGTTTCATTACTGCGCAATATCAAATGTTCATAAGTAAATATAATTACATATTTACATATTTCCATTCTTATGACAGAGCAAGAGAAGAKAAGCTTTCTATGGTTTGAGTAGGCCGCGACTTTGCAAGGGATGATAGGTTCTTTTTAAAATCTGGGTGTTGAATCAAGCCGATTAGCATTTTTGAAATATTGGTTTTTAAAATTTTTTTGAAAATCGGACTTTGACCATAGCATATGCATATACAATATCTTTTACTTCACTTTATTCAATTTCTGGCCACACAACTGTGACCAACAAATGCATTTCCAATATTTAAACGCCATTATATTTCCATACATAGATAGACATATGTACATTAAAAACATTATTCGCATTTGCGAATTTTCGATTTCACTTTATGATAACGGTGTCATGCAATACGTGCAACGTCTGCATACAAACGCATACACACACAGCGGCTATGTGCACTTGGTATTGTCTACTACAATGCCAAGCCACAAAATGCAAAAATCGCAAAGCGCGTCGTAAAAATATGCGCACGTCGCCAAAATGCATGGAATTATGAGGAATTATGTCTAGGCTAGGTCGTATATTCGTCGCGTCGCATATCAAAATTTCACATGCAACGCACAGCTAGCCGTCGCAGTGTTGTGCCACCGGTGACAGAGCCACCGCGGTCCCAAAAGTCCCCAGAAGTGAAATGCCCTTCACATTCGTAATCGCAACAWCGGTGATTTGTTGCTGTTAGCGGCTCATAAATATGCATTTGATTGTCTATTAGTGGACGTTACTGTGTTTGTTGTTGCTGCATTGGAATATTGCGAAATGGCTGCGAATAAAATTTATTAAATTGCGTTTTAGAATGAAAAAATTAATGCTAAAATATTGTTATTATGCTAAGCAGCTGTTGTTATTATTATTGTAATGTAGAATTTACAATTTGCGGCCGTCGGCGTTGAAGTGTCGTTGACAGCGTGWACGTTTCGTCAAAAGCTGGTTGGCAAAACTGATAGATTCACTTTTGCTGTTGTTGTTGTTGTGTTTGATGGTTTGTGCGGTCAATTGTGTGAATTTTTCATAATTTAGCATSGGTTTTCATAACTAGATATTGTTAAAATTGTTTTGTATTGAATTTTCAATTGTTCATAAAATTTTTTTTTATGACTCATGCCCAGCTCTTGACCGATGTTACGGCTGCTACTATGCCGGTCTCTTTCGACAAATTCGGCGATTTTATCGCAATTTTCGACGACAGGCCTTCCGGAGCGTGGCGCATTTTCGTCTACTTCTACACCAGAACGAAAACGTCGTCATCGTTGTGCGGTGGAAATGGAAACTGTATCGGGTCCATAAACTGCACAAATTTTATTGGCGGCTTGAGATGCATTTTTGCCTTTATCGTCGTAGTACTGTAAAATATGGCGTAAATTCTCTTTATTTTGCTCCATGTTTGCGACGCTATAACTCACGAACGACTTAAAAGAAACGACAATCAATCAAACAGGTGTTAGCGCGTGAAATGAGCTTGCCAAAGAGGTATAGCATGACCCGATGCGACGAATAAAACTAGAACTACGCGCTCTCAGCGCCAACTAGCGAAAATACTGCAAGACTTTTTTGACAACCTAATAGAATACTTTTTTTCTATGTTTTTACCACCTTCTTAAACCAATAGGGGAGTATCATAACTGATTTGGAACAAAATTCCGGAAGCCTTTCTGTCCATTCATTTGTCTCTAAAGAAGATTGCCCAGAGGCAGCCAAACGAGCCTAAAATTTGATCCCGACAGTGTTCTTCTCCACCAATCCTCTTCGCAAGCCCCAATGAGTTTTCCACCCGCTGCTCCCTCGAAAATGAACAGAGAAGCGATAGTCAAGGCCAGGCTCGGCTACCTGGTGATCCAAGTACTTTGGAATGAAATCAAAGTTTTCGCGAATTCCAAAGTGCCCATCCTCGAAGTCATCTAAGTACTTCCGAAATGAGGGCAATCCCTCCGGATTTATCACCRAAAATGCCGTTGGGCAGCGCCGTAAACATTTGTCAATTCTTTCAGGAGTGTTATCTTTTCCAGCGCCTACCAGAGCAGTTAGAAGAAGAGATGATTAAGGTTCGCTAAAAACCTATATGAAGCTCTAATAACAGCTTCCGGCGAGACCACCACAATTTCGGTGATATTGACTTTACTAAGTGCAAGTAGTTTGGAGGATCTCATTGACAGAAGACCACCACCTACTGTCTATCTTAATTTCGATCCATCCGTCAAACAGTGCACTGGAATCCCTCGCAGATGTGTCAACTTCAAATTAACTGTCAGGAGAAGGTTGTGCGGTGCAGTGATTAAGTTGGAAGGATTCTTAGCTTGTATGCTTTTATACCACCGTCCTCAACCAGACAACAACCCCATAAAATATTACTGGCTTAACAACGGTTTCATAGAGTCAAAAAATCACTTCTGGTCTACAACAGTACAAAGCGACGCATGCCTTTCTCACTCTCTCATCAATGTTTGATTTCCATGAGAGCATCGTATTAACGAGAACCCTCAAAAAGTCATCAGCACACCGCTTGATGAGTACAGTATCCCAAGGAAAGGAGATTAACATCTGTGAATAAAACAAGCTCAATTTTATTTGGATTGGCTACCCCATTTCTAAAAGATCGTTCACTCAATTCCTTTTTATTTGCCGAACTGCACTTGCACTTCCCCACTACTCCATAAATATTATGTCCCAAAATAAACTATGCACAGATGGTATGCTTGAGATAAGCTTCGACCTCGAACTTATTCAAAGTTTTGATAATCGCCACCGACCGTACACAGCATGTAAGACCTTCTTAATATCAATGAACACATCATCATCTTACTTTTAATTTTTAAGAGCTTCCACCAGCCATAACACTATCTAGTGGCAGGCAATATCGAACGACCTTCGTTTAGTGTTGACATCCTGAATATAGGTTATTAGATTTTGTCAATAGATGTCGTTGGAGTCGTACATCTATTATATATAGTAGTGGAAAGGTGAGATTTAAAGCTTAATTTAATTTAAAAAAAAAATCAAATTCGGGGAAGTTGAAAAAAAAGTTACAGCCGTTAAAAAATGAGTGAAAATAACGAATTCGCTTTATTTTGAAATTTTTATATAAAAAGGAAAGAATACCACGCAAGCCACAAAAGAAATTTGTGAAGTTTACGGAGACGATGCTGTATCAGTTCGTGTAGCTTAACAATGGTTAACCCGCTTCCGTTCTGTATATTTCGATGTGAAAGATGAACCCCGCTCTGGTCGACCTATCGTTGAAAAAGTCGATAAAATTACGAAAAATATTTACCAGGACCGTCACATATGTAGCCATGGCATCGCTAAGGAACTTAATACTCATCCCCAACGGTTTTCAACCATTTCAAAAAGGCTGCCTACAAAATGAAGCTTAATATTTCGGTACCACTTGAATTGTCTGCGAAAGACATCATGGACCTAATTAGCATCTACGAAGCTTTGCTTAAATGAAATGAAACTGAACCATTTCTGAAGCGAATGGTAACCGGAGACGAAAAGTGGATCAAATACGACAATACTGTGCGAAAAAATCATGGTCCAAGCGTGGTGAAGCTCAACAAATGGTCGCAACACCAGGATTGACGCCTCGAAAGGTTATGCTGAGTGGTGTTTAGTGGGATTGGAAAGGAACCATCCACTATGACCTCCCCCAGCCTGGCTGAACGTCTGACATTTTACTGTCAACAATAGATGAGATTGAAGCAAGCAATCGAAACAAATCGGCCAGAACTGATCAGCAGAACGGACTTCGTCTCCATCAGTACAACGCTAGACCACACACACATTTAAGGACTCGATAAAAATTGGAAGAGCTTGGCTCTTGCACCATCGAACTGCCATTTGTTTCCCTTAATGGAGCAAAGTTGGCTTCAAGAGAAGCCTGTGAAAGTTACTTGTCGCAGTTTTTCGATGAGAAACCAGAAAAGTTTTCCACTGATGGAATAATGTCTCTAGCGGAAAAATGGTAAAGTTAATATTGAAGGTTAGAAATACGAAAATACTTTTTTGACTACTCAATAATTAAAAGTACTGTACAACTCCGTGAGTCTCTCTGGGATTTTCAATAGAAACGAGATCTAAAGTCCTTAGCAGTGACGCGAGATTTTTTGCTGCTCAAAAACCAGTCTAGTCTTCTCCCTCGGGACCGGAATGTGGCCCAATGTAAGTTCTTAGATTGCAAATATTACACGATAATCGAATCGAGAGTATAAAATTAGTAGTATTTTTAAATTTATTCTTAGTAATGCCAATACCAGCCACTAAAATATTCAGTCTCGAACCGGAACTACTAACGAAATCACTCTGTGGCTAATCGATATTGTTAATACTAGACGCACTACAAGTTAATACGCTGAATGAATATGAAATACTAAAATATCGTATAAGTATGAGTACATATGTATACATAGCTCACTCTCACCATAATTCGAGTTGCAAATGAAAGCAAGCAGGTGTGTTGCATTAACCATTATGGCCAGCCATCCGGCTGGCTAAGTGAGATATCAGCGACTGACAATGGCGCACAAGTCAACAAATGAAATAAATTATGAAATGCATTAACTGAGGCTACATTTTTTACGCTAGTAATATACATAAATAATACATACATACATACAATAAATAAAAATATATGCGTTGTAAGTATATATGTATGTACGTGCAACAACAAGCCAACACATGTTCATATTGCTTTATTACAAATAACTGCCATAGAAAACATATTTTACGAGTATGTAATTGCAAAAAGCAACAAAAAATACAACAAAAAAATTRAATCCRCCTACACGCTCCTCATTCTGGGATTTACCCATGCTTTGGAGCTATTTAAGTCATCATAAAGCAATATTTGACATAATTTTATTAATGCTTCGTTGCGATTATTATTTCCACTCACGTCAAGACGCATGCTGATGGCACAAATGCGCACGAAATAAAAGCAATACAAACAACAAAAAACACAGTAGAAAATATTRAGCGCAATTTCATTTCACTGCGGTGCGAGCCTTACTAAAGCCCAGGCCGGACAGCCAGCAAGTGCTTCCAATTCAGACCTCAAACCATGCCTTTCACCATTCATAATTCAATAAGCGTCGGYTAACGAGCAGACACGAATCACACATACACACACACACTTGTGTGGCTGATCGAGTTATCGATATGTGCCCGCTTAATGTTGGYGAAGACAGCAGGTGGACTTGTGGGTGGACAAGTAGGTGGCGGTGGGCTCATCGCKACGCCGCATAGTTGTGCTTCACGTATTTTGTTGTTATCTTGTGGTGGACAGTAGCCAAAAATATGCCACAATCGTGATCATAATCACGCACTCAACATCATAAATTCATCATATTCAACAATTCAAAGCAGGCGCGCATGCAACAACAATAAAAATAGTTTATTTATGGAAAATGAATAACAACAACTATAACATAAACTATAAGTAGAGATGTAAATAGTAGTTTATGAGGACAGTTTGATTGCACAGTGACTTTTTGGTAGTGTAGCAGCTATAAATGCGACTCTGTTGCAGTCAGTTGTCAGCTGTTAATAGACTTTTGACACATTGTCAGTGAATTCAGTTGAAAAAAGCAATTATTCGACTTATATATATCAGAATTATAAAATTCTCAAACTGAGGAAGATGAGCTATTTTCGATCCCGGACTACCTACTCGTCTTCGAGCAGAAATGTTCGGTTTCATGTAAGAAGCATGCGGATAACTGGCAATGTTCGTTTCGGGTTAGGTTAGATTAAATAGCTGATCCCTCCACAAGTCGTCGGATCACACTTAGACTGTTACATACAGTCCTTTCTCTCTTGTAGTCTTTTTGAAGTTGTAGTTAAATTTCAGTTAACGAAAAACGCTCTGAACCTATCAGAAATCTGATTAAATATTATAACAGTTTTTGTCCTGGATATCTAAAAGTATGGAAATCGATGAGCTTTTGACTTCATCTGGCAAAAGCGAGGCATTCGRGGGTGAAGTGTGGAGATGATTCTATCGTATATGCATCTAATCTCACTATTTGAGTTCCGATCCAATCAGTACTCTTACAACCCCTGAAGTGTGAATCTTGTTGTGCGGCGAGTTCCCAAGACCTCTTACGAATGAGCTTGAACCAGAAGGACCTTGTGACTGCACAACTGTTGGTAGTCGAACTGCACTTGCTAATTGTGTCTGAGGATCAACATTCCAGTAAAGAACTACAAGAAACCAACGGAGCTCCTATACGTTTACATTGCTTAGTTATTCGGCATAAAGTACTTTAGTGACAGCATTCTAATCCGCCTTAAAATATCCTGCAATACCGCTGTAGACAAACACTCCAAAATAACTCGATTCTACAGATAACGATTCTACACATCCTTTCAGTAATTCTGAGTTCAAAGTCAGATCAAAGCTAATATCGCTGCTCTACTATTGGAGTGGATAGTTATTACTCTGAAGGTAGATCTAATGCTAAATTTATGGCAGCCACCTCCTCTTAAAAGACGCTACAGTAGTCAGAAAGCCTCAAATAGAACTGACAGAAAGTTCTTAGCAGTGCAGTTCTCCACTAACTGCCACCATAAGCTTTGATAAACTGTTTCCAAGACAGTCGGGTTTACGTTGCCGGAACGGACCCGGATTTTGTATTCGGTTAAGGACTGTCAACTCGACAGAATTCTGCCGCTACAATAACATCCATTTCTAAAAAAGCTGGAATAGAATGTTCTCCTCCACCCATGCCTAGCTCTCGAAAATATCCAAGCAGAGAGACGACAGCCAAGGCAAGGGTATGTTATCTGTATATTTCTCCGAAAGGTTACAAATTTGTCTCTACTTTTACTTCTCTTTCAGACAGACAGGCTCAACTTCAGACTAACAATTTAAGAAGAAGAAGTTCAAGAGAAGCTTAATTTTACCAAAAAGTGAAGAAAATGATGCTGGAAGTATTACGGTAAAAAATATTAAAAATAGTTGAGCCCTGTCCATTGAATTTGAATTAAGTTCATCCCCATTTAGTTTAAGGCACTTGGATTCATTTTTCTAAAAAGGGATCACATCACTTCGCTAGTATCCAGCAGAATATTGGAGTATATTTATAAATATACTGGTGCGAGGTGAGTCGTAGTGATATAGGAAAGGGCAGTACAGACCTAAGGTCGCGGTCCGCGCTCGTGTAATAATCAATCCCAATTTAGTTCCGGCTTTAAGATCGTACGTCGTAGTCGGAATCGCTCTTGAAAAACAATTCATTGCTCTAATGGGTCTATAAATGTCGTCTGTTATTCTACAACATTAATATTTTTTAAACCATAGTGAAATGAACAAAAACCCTTTCAGCAAGATCCAAAAATAATATAAAACGACTTAGCAAAAACGAGAAAGATTGCGATCGTTAGAAGCGACTGTCCAACTGTTAATAGAATTGTAAACACTTTCCCTTCTCCCGCTCTCTTGGCAATGACATCATGAACTTAGTTCAGATTTTTGTCAAGTTCATTCTAAACGAAGTGAGGGTGAGTGACTGTCGTTGTCTCTAGCTCACCTGGAGACATCAAGGAAACCCTACCTCCGATCTACAGAAGTTCTTAATCTCACAAACCTAAAACTGATAGAGAAGATATTTCGATAAAGTGGAMTTACTTTTAGAACCTCGAGAAAATCTACATATAATTTGGGCACAAATATTTTCTTATTTTTGGGAGCATTAAGCCTTGTTAACTTCAATCCCCGGAAGCAAGGAGCCCATTTTGAGTACCTCGAAAGACTGCAGAACTTTACAAAAACTCATCACATAGAAGTCTTGTTTCTAAAAAATTAAAGACTTTACAAACTACTCTCGTATTTTAAGCTCATCAGCGAAAACAGCAGACACATTTTGCATAAAATCGGTCATCGGCGGAATGTATAGGAAGAACAAGAATTCTTGATGGCGATTGAAGATTACTACTGTATTTCGCAGCAATTTTTTTTTTTGGCAAGTTCTTTTGGCCCAATTTGTTGGCTTCACTTTTTGACAGAACATATGTTTCTGCAGTCATGAATGAGTTTATGCGATTTTTATAGCAATTTTTTTTTTTGGTCTTTTGCCACACATACATATTCCTACAATTARTTCAAAATTTCTCTCACTTATGAGTTATTTACGGCGATAATAATTCTTATACTGTCTTCTACGGTAACTTAGTTAGCGGTGCCGGTCACGTCCTGGCGCGTTATAAATGAAATTATTATGAGCCATTCGATTTGATTTGAGGTTTTGGCGGAATTCGCACTCGCAGAATTGTATATTCCAAAATATGGAGGAGTATGTATGAGTGGGGGGATTTTTGCTTGTTTCCCAGGCGTTCACATATGTAATCGACGCTTATTTGTTAGTCTTTGTCGGAATGTTCCGCAAAATATGTATCATTATAATTCCATGTAGTCCAAATGGATGGACAGTATGAAAGTAAGAAAGTTTTTATGGCCCTACGTGCTCAAAGCAGTGCGCTACTAATGGTGATTTCGTAGAATATGTTGTAAAAAATTTATGAATGTGCRAATGTCGTACGTTTGTGGTGAACTGAACGATGAGCCTATATGTTATATCACATGAAATGAGCACACAAAAACACTTCTTAAAAAACATCTGATTGCGAGGGATAATGTGCAGTATGTAGATTGGATAAATAGGGTAGMAACACTTAGTTTATCGTGAGATATGGAAGCAATTACACGGTTATTCAACTCGACGGCCTAGCATTTACTGCCTTGTAAACCTAATGACGCGCTCATTAGATTAATTTGTAAGAGTTCCARTGACTCAATGACTCAGACAGTGAGATAATTAGTGACTTATACGTTTGAAATAGCGAAGACAGGAACCTATATTTAGTTTATTATCTAAGTATAGAGAAGGAATGGATCTCGGCTAGGGTAAGCTTCACGGTGTACAACTTGTAACGAGATTTCAAAATGATCTAGGCCGAATATGAAGATATAATGTACTATAATATATACAATAAAGAGCTGAGCTCGGGCTACTACCGGGGAAACAGCTGGCGGATAGTGGAGCGCCTTTGCTAAGTAGGTTAGCTGCGAATAGTATTACGCAGCTCCCGAACAAGAGCTGCAGGAGAGGAGACCTTGGCTCAAAACATCTAATGCGTCTAATGAACCTCTGGCGAAGAGGGGACAGATGCCGCCTTTAAATAAGTGTCTGCAATCCATCGCCAACACTGCTTACAAATTGAGAATTAAAACGGAAACAAAAAGAARAAGTCGTTAGATGGCAGTAAATTTGCAGCACCTTGTTCAACTTAAGCTCGACTGACCATTCACTATATTTCTAAAAGCGCTCTTGGAAAGACATTTATTCCATTAAAACTACTTTTTTTTATTCCTTTTTGACCTACCTGGGTTAAGTTTTTATAAACTTCCTAACAAGTGAAACAGAAGAAAGTAAAGTTCGAGGTATTCTCATCTATTTTCGTACATATTATACATAACAGATTATCGAATCTTCAATGAAAGAAGTGAAATGGTTGGACTAAGATAGGTCGAAAGATCGATCCAAAAACGGATACCTCAATACTTCTAAGTAATGATCTATAAGACTCTTAAAAATCGATAATCTTTTGAGCCCACAAGAATTTTTTTTGAGATAGCTGATATCAATTCCGGAAGATAAAGCAGAAAATACCTGCAGGTATCCACCTCATCTTCCACAAAACAACTTTACAGGTAGCATCCGAGAAAAGTTCAGCCTTACTACATGTAAGCCTATGATGACTTTAAGATTAACCTTACTGAGAGCAATTAGCTCAGGGGATCTCCAGCGTTCTATACTTGGCCAGATAGATCACTCAGACGCACAGGAGCTAGTTGTTGACCASGTCCGCTGAGCTTTCGCGATGTTCAGAGGTTGACCGCTAATAAGCAAGAGGACCACRGACATTCAACTTGTTCCCAGTTTGGTGTTATTGCAAAAAGTTAGTACGCAAGATTCAAGCTGATGTAATCGGGACAGGATAAAGTGCCTTAAGAGCTCACTGACTAACAGTATCAAGCGATTCCGCTCTAACCAAGCATCAGGACGTRTCTGTTCAGCKGAGACAGCGGCTGCACTGGCTAGGTCATGTCATCCGAATGGATGAAAACACTCCAGCTCTGTGAGCATTCGATTCAGTACCCGTCGCGGTAAACAGAGCAAGAGGAAGACATCCAGTCTGCTGGAAAAACCAGATGGAGAAGGACCTGAGTTCTTTGGTTCCAAGCAAAAAAAAAAAAATCCATACAAAATATTTCCTTCTACAAATAATTTCAATGGACGTACATTTAACTGACCAAAAGCCGGTTCATTTTCTACAGGATGRTCAGTCAGTAATACTTAGCTAAGTACGGTTATAAGCTTTATCAACTCACTATGCGACTAACCCAGAAGTGTTTCAAATGGAAAGCCCAATCGAAACCCGGTAGTCATTGAGTTAAAGTATACGAAGTATACGAACTTTCTGTGATTGTAGCGCTATTAAGTCAGAATAAGGGTATGCCTTTTCTAGAACTCATTCACTTAGTAATATGTATTATTATGCTAACCCTTTCAACTTGTCGAAAAGTCTTTTGAATTACATAAATTGATTATTCAATACGATAACCAGCCGGTTGACATTTCAATTTTCTCGGTTATATAAATATGTATAGCCAWCGAACCCTTTAATACCGCCCTTTTGCGCTCTTAAATGTAACAAAGAGAATGCTTAAATCGACCGAGCGCCCTCTTCTGCACATAAGCAATTGTCATATTTCGTCCTTCAATGAAGCCATTAATTAAACGCCCACTTCAATTCAATGGCGTTGACAAAAAAAGTCAAAATATTGACAGCTTAAAAGTTTTGCACAATCACAAGCAGCAAATAAGCAGATATACTTGAATGGAATCATACATATAGACGAATAAGCGTTAGGGATTGCAGGAGAAATGCTTCCTTTCAGCTAACTATTGGAGCCGAAGCACACTCTGCACCCACTACAGTTAGTCAGCGCGCTCATTCATTCACTCATACATTTATGGCAATGCGCATTTATTGTTATGCGTTATTCAATATGCCAAACAATTACTCAATATCAAAGGGCGGRGGCGGCAGTTATGCTATTGAATGGCCAAACGTATACTTTCACATCCGTTTATCATTTTTGACCTTCCACCGACGACGACTGGCAGCCAAGCAGACAACAAGCCGAAYGAGACTTGGCGGAAGCAGAAAAGTGAGCTGAGCGCGGACTGCGGCGGTAAAGTGGTTGTAATACAAAAGGATTTCATAACAATTTATTGCAAGGACTTCGCTTGCAATTTTGCTTAGAAAATAAAGGWTTTCTTTCGCGGTCCAGTTACAACAATAATTCTTCTGCTATTTTTGTGATTTCTTACTTCGATTGTATTGTTCAATTTCAACTTGGTTGTTATTGTTGTTGCGAATATTTTTGTTGCTTTTGTTGTTTTGTATTTATTTTTTATATTTTCTGGTTGTAAGTCGCATAAATATTGATGGGTCTTATTTCACGCAGCTCATATTACAAGCGAATTGGTATGGCTGTGCAATGTATAGATACAGTTAATCAGAATTGTAATCATGAAGWATTATATAATGTTTTTAAACAAACGGAAAATCTTCAAGACTTCTCTAGTTAAACGAAAATCGCACGATCTCTTGGAGAAAAGAGTGGTGCGAAGATGGACAGCTATATGATGCAGGTATTTCAAAGAGAATTGATCAGTCTAAAAATGTTAGAAAACGATAGAAGTCTGTTGTCTCATTTTCATTGGGGGCGTCTTTACGTGAGGAGATGGTTCGTCTTCTCACTTTAGCTCGCCTTTAAGGGGGTATTGTAGTCTAGAAATCAAATTTTGGGCAGTTTTTTGATTTTTATTTAAAAAACAAAAAAACCAAAAAATATTTTTACTATCCATTTTTTTATTGTTTTTTTTATTGATATCTTAAGAATACAGAAAAAATTTTACAAAAAAATATTAAAAATTTAAATAATTAGAGAGGGGGAGAGACAGGTGTAAAAAAATGGCGCATCCTGGTGACATTGATCCTGACTCTCTTGGCGGTCTGAAAAAAAAAATCAAAAAAAAAATCTTAATCAGTAAGGGAACTTACCTCAGGGAACACGAAAAAGAATTTTTTTGAAAAATGGCGACTGCCTGAAAATAAAAATAATTGTTTACGCTTCTTTTTTTTTTTGAAATTCCTGAATTTTTTTTAAATATTAAAAACAAAAATTTTGACACTATGCTGGTAGGCACAATAAAGGATTATATAAAGAAGGTTCACACAAAATTTCAAGTAAATCGGTTGTATAGAACTTGCGATAATGCCGGTACCGTGTGGAAAAAAGTAGTTTCGAGAAAAACGCGTTAAAAAAAGTCGAAACGGCCGAACCGGTCTAGGTACTGCGTCACTAAAGTAACCGTAGCTCTTAAAATTATTTTAATTTTTAAAAATCCTTTGGAGGATATCTTAAGGGTCTAAACTTTAAATATACGAAAAAAGTCGAATTTTTCAAAATTCTAGAGTAGAATACCCCCTTAAACGGATGTTCTTTAGGTACCCAGAGGATACTTGGTCTAAGACCGGAAGTCGTGAGCTGCTGGAGTTCGGCTTGATGACGACCATGGCAGCGGTGTCTACGCTAGTAAAGAATGTGAAAGCCTCAATCAGTTCTGACTTCCCTTAAATGCAAGATGTCCTGAAAACTGAAATAAAAATCTCCTAACTTTTAAGACTAACTGTAAATACTTAGCAACGTGGCCTTCGGAAGCTGGAAGTAATAATTGTAACAATCKAAGGGTAAAAATCATTTTCAATACTTTTGTCTTATTGGACATTACCCTTTCCTTGCATTCATTTGTATATTACATGTGTATATATGTATAGATATGTGTGGGTAAATAGTATTCTTCGTTTACTCTGCTTTATTGTTTATGACCCTTCTTTTCTCTACCACTTTTCTGTCATAATAATTTATTTTTTTTTTTGTTTTTGCTTTTACCTTATCAATACAACAAAAATATGGCCTCTAAATGCGGAAAAGGCCTCATCAACTTTATTTAATTTTTCCTTGCTTACTGTTGTTGGTCCAAAGTAAATTATTAAATGRCTCGGAATGAATGATTTAATGACCCTTTCACTGAGCTTGGAAGGGTTGTATAAATACAAAGGCGTTTAGGTTCGCTTAGTTGAATAACTTGTAATCGCTGCTCATAAGATTTGGCTAAGAGCAAAAGGTTTATGCACTAATGYATATGTATATATACTTATATATAGGATGTTATTAAGCCAATGATTGCAGTGATAAGTCAAAGTGATTTCGTAACTGATGTTTATATGATTTTAAATAAATTCATATTACTCAGCTTAGCTCGCCTTAGCAGTGATAAGATAATTTAGCTTTTGTAGATATATGTACATATACTGTAACTATACGCTTACATATATACTATATGTAAATACATTCGTATGAGTAAGCTTTTATAAACAGAAGGTATCTCTGTTGTCTGTTTTCCGCACTTCAGCTTTGTCGCAGTTGCTTTCAGTCACGAAATGGTCATAACAATTTTCATATTCCTTGAAGTGAGTGCCAAAATGGACATCACACAAATGACTAGTTTATTGTGTTGCCATTTATGCATTAGCATATGCCGCAAAAAATAAGTAAGAAAATCTATAACCCGAAATTTTTATTGGTGACTTTCCTTGAAAGCATAAAAAAATTTAAATATACTAGAAAAAAAATTTATTTACGCTTTTTTTTTAGTAAAATGATTCAATCCCGAAAATTTTCGGGATCCTGATTTTTTTATATTACAAATACAAACAAAGAATGTATGCATTTTTCAGATGAGGTATATATGTATACCAAGATACTTATGCTAACATGTACTGCAGAAAAATATACGGCCATAAGATCCAAAAATTAAAAAACCCGAAATTTTTAAAATTGGTGACTCTTTATAGAAGCATAAAAAATCTGAAATAAACAAGAAAAGTAAATATTGTTTCACGCTTCCTTTTAGTAAAATTATTCAATCCCGAAAATGTTCGGGATCCCGAAATTTTTATATTACAAATACCAAAAAAGGCATTAAAAATATATGCAAGTCTTTATTTGTGTTTTGTGGACAAATGTGGGAGATAGTAAATATTTGTTGAGGCTATATGTAAATGTATAGCCAATTTTCGGGATTCGGAAATTTTTAGTTTACAAATAAATGTATAACAAATTCGGTTCTGATAAAATTTTATGTTTCCACGTTATTTGACACTTATAAAAGCTAATAAACATATYTCATTTGTATATAGTCTTTGTTCGATATTGCTATAATTGAGTAGTGTGAAACGTTTTTAATTGATTTTAGAATAGATTCATAGATTCAATTCCGATATGTTGTCGGGATTGCGAAAATTTAAATAAAAAAGCTTTTATAGTCATACTTCTCCGTCAGAGTGCAACAAACATTTTTTTATGAAATTTAAAGTTCGTTTCAAAACTTCGGGATCCCGAATTTTTTTTACAAAATACAAATGTTTTTGAAAATGTTTGCAGAACCCTTCTCAAACAATGTGCCATAAAAGCTATGTTTATAGAATTCAAAATATATTAAAAGATTTCGAGATCCCGAAATTATTATTTCTAAAGTTAAATCCAAAAATATGTGAGGTAATAAAAAATTAGATCATAACGCCCCTAATACTTAATATACAGAAAAATAATTTCAAAAATAAATTCGAAAATAAATTAATGAAATTCAAAATAGGAAGATTTCGGGTTCCCGAAATTTTGTACAAAATATACATTTTTTTAAATGCTTTAAATACATAAATTTATGATTTTCGAAGTAATTTACGAGATTTCGGGTTTTTCCGTTTTTTTAACCTTAATCCCATTATATCGCAAATAATTTTATTGTATAAAAACATTAATAATCACAAAAACATTAATAATCACTAAAAACAAAATTTTTTTAATGATTGGTTGAAAAAAAAAAATGTTTTCGAACTTACGAAATTTACAAAACTAAAAAAACATGATTATTACATCGAAATAGCTCTTCGAAGATGCACAAACTTCAACTAAATCAAAATAGTATAGAAAATCTCATGAAAATAGCAAAAAATATCATAACGCAACTTTCTAACCAAAACTAATTCTCAACCCACCCTAATGATTATACATTCCTGTATTATACTCATTCATAACGTGCCATCAAAGAGCAGCATAGTTATCGCGAAATTGCAAACGTCAACAGTTTTGCCGTTATGTTCCATCTTATTAACTCAACTCCGGTTGATTTCCCCACCCAACAGCCTGAAACTTAATACCATTTTCCTTGAATGTCATTGCCGTGATTTCTAACGTCCGTTCCATACCATGCTCCAGCCAGCTTTTGCATTTCACTCTCAGCTCCCCTGGGGAAAATCACAATCGCAATGGCAATCAAATTGTTAAGTCCTTAGAGCGCACATGTTAGCAATGGACACTGCGTTGTCGGGCTAGTCAAGTCGCGTGGAGTCGTGTCAAGTCGAGTGGTGTCATAAATGTGAATGAAAATATCTTTTGTATATAATTTTATGCATTTTTCGTGTTATGGCTTAGATGGAAAATTGCATTTATGTCAATGTCCGTGCAATGTTGGTCTTTACATTCATAACCATCAACGGTAATTTACACGTTTCTCATATACTCTTGGTTTTCTTTTTCTTTTTGTTTTGTTTTTACGAAAAGTGTTCCTTGTACTTTTCGCTATCATTGAGTAATTTCTGGAGTTCTATCTCTGCCTGTAGTTGATTTAATTTAATCTGGAGTTTTTATATATACAAATAWATAAGGACAATAAAATTTGATTGAAAATGAGAAATTTATAAGTTCATATCAACGGACACCGTTAAGAAGGTGGTTAGGTCATTTATACCACACAATAACAAAGAGATAATTCTGAGGCCCTAYATTGGTTTAGAACTCAGGTTTATATGAAGTTTTCCACTAAGTTATTACAACCAGAAGGAAACGCCAGAAAAAACTACGGTTTGGTGAGGTTTGTGCGGCGGTGGAAACATYGGTYCATATTTCTTCAAAAACGATGCCGGGGAGAACGTAACCGTCAATGGTGACCGTTATCGCGCAATAGTAACCGACTATTTGAAACATRAAATTGAAGCTCGTGACCTCGGYGTCATTTGGTTTCAACAAGACSGTGTCACTTCCCAYACATCGCATAAGTCAATRGWTTTATTGAGAGAGCACTTCATTTTAATTTCATATTTGGGGACGCTCGATTGGCCACCTAGATCGTGCGATATCATAGGACTTTTTTCTAAAACCCTTGAAGTAAAGTCTAAAGTCTAGGCGGACAGCCTCGCTTTGATTCAGGCCTTGAAGCAAAATATCACGACTGTCATTTGCCAGTTACCAGCAGAAATGCTGSAACAAGTCGTCGAAATTGGACTCAACGGATGGACCGTCTAAGACGTACCTGCGGGCAATATTTGAAAGGATCATTTTTGAAAAATAAATGCCAAAGAATGTTCCACCGAATGATAATAACAATCCAGAACATCYAATACATTTTGGGTGAATTTTACCCATAATTGAATCCAGATTACCATTATAGATYTTAGAATACCAGAGCTTACACCTTCTTTAAAAAGGTTTTGAGACTTTTTAGACTTTTCGAAATATTTTAAACTTTATTATGAATTGTTTTGATATACTATTCGACCTAGGGTACCAGAGCTCACAATTTCTTTAAGAAGGTTATATTATTTTTAGGGACTTTCGGGATTTTTTAATCTTCATTCATAACATTATTTCGTCAGTCTCCTCTTCTTAAGTTAATATGAAGAAAAGTAAAGGGAAATTAAGAAGAAGTTTTACTCTGTACAAATCACAACACCCAGTTTTATTGTGAGGAATGGAAGCGTAAGATGTGATACAGTCTCGGTAAAGTAGATACTTCGGGAAGTTTTGAAATCTGTTGCTATAAAATAAGTGAACTACAGAGTAGTCGTTAGCACCAAAAAACATACGGTCTTTACAAAATAAATAAGTTTAATCGGACCTAATTTTCCAGAAAACGGTGTTTTGGCTCTTAGAAGCCGCAGCCAATAATGTTCTATGCTGAAACTTWACACTACTACAACAATTGAAAGTTGCCTGTAAAGGGGTCCGAACGAGAAGACACCAAAATTGTCTCTTTAAACTGCATTCCTGAAATCTAGAATCACTACTTCGCAGAAGCTCTTTGCGGCGGATTTTTCTCTGCTTCCAAACTTACGAGAGTCTGTGGATGCGGAGGAGTCGTTGAAGTAGAGGTCCAGTGAACTTTCTCACGTGTGGATGGAAGCTAGTAGTAGAGTTTTCTATAAAGAGCTCTCCGTCAATCTTAGMTTTGGCTACTGAACCACTGTAGTATATTTCAAGCTGAAATGGCATTCGTGCGGCAAGTTATATGGATGAGGGTGAGTTGAAAACAGTCAGGGACTTGCTCTTTCACTGTCCAGCCTTCAAAAGACAGAGGCGGTCTTATCTTTGGCGAACTAGGAGACATAGCCGTAACTGACTTTGGTCGCCTCAACGACAGACTCAAAGCACTTTGCCGATTTGTAATGGTCTTATGGTCCATTATGTAGGAGTTTCAGACGGCTCAGCGTTCTAAGCCGAACCTAACGCAACCAAGTAGCATCGGCTGAGTATAACAACAAGGACGCTTAAGAAGTCAGTATGAGCATTTCAGAGAAACCCTACCGTATTAGGTTCTAAAATTCGAAATACTCTGAAGATTCAAGGCTAATTTTAGTACTGAGACACCGAAAATCAAATTTACTAAGTCTTACACGTCGAGAATTTTCCCTAAAAGGTTTCGAAGAAGGCGTCCACAAGCGTATGCCAATGTAGGTGCAAGCAATCGTCAAATGACTGGGTGCAAGCAACTCATCCACACATCGGATACAAACATTCAACTGTGTGCTACTATTTCGTTGGTGCCAACTTCGCATCCGGCTAGTTTGCATTCGACATTTCGCCTTTTGTCGATCAAATTTACGAGAATATGTTTGCGTTTAATCTGATTTTTTATTTTATTAAAATTTAACAAGACTGCCATAAATCTTCGCTAAAAAGCGCAGCAGCCACCATCCGCGCAGCAACCGACCAAAACAACAGAAATGTGGCGAGAACGCACGAGATGAGCGAAAGATCGAAACAAYCTATACGAGACAACAACACAGCCAAATGCAGACAGACAAAGCAAGCGGCAGTGGGAAAAAAGAAAAAATTTCAAGCACGTGTGTGTGTGTGTGAGTGTGTGCGAGGAGCTTTGCTAAATTGCAGCAAAGTGAAATTGATCCAGTTGTGCGCGCATAACTGTCCGGCTGGCTGATGGTGTATGCTGGTTGTTGGCTTGTTGCAACCACAACTCTGCTGCTGCCGCTTGATGTTGACGACTCGGCTGGTGGCGTAAACAGACTACACGGACGGACATATGCACACAGAACGGAGTTGCGTATGCAACGGTTCATTAGGTTTGCTGGTGGTGCTTGATTGGAGGCACCGAGGCACGGACGAAAGCGACGTTAAATCCATATCGAACAGTAAACTATATATCATTGTATGTGTATGTATGTATGTGTGTGTGTCAACAACCATGTATGTGCTAGAAAGCCTTCGAAGGTCTCCAAATATATGGACGCTTGGCTGACACCCGCTCAGCTCTGGCCTTTTGACTAACTGCCACCTCGTCACCACCATCATCATCAACATCTTTAACTTCGCCATCCTCAACCTCATCTTCATTAGTAACTTGCTGAGGAACTGCAACTACGAACCTGCTCGGGATAGGACCAACGTCTCATCTGCTACACATGTAGTGATCGCCATCGTCATCGCATCACCATCATCATCATCATCAGCAACAATAGGCGAAATATCATCGAAAACCATAAAAACTGACAGCACAAAAAGAGGTGTTGACACATTGATTTATCTGGCATGCTACTGTGCGTTCACAAGCGCACACACACATACACACCTGTGTACAAATATTTATGTATTTTTCTATATAGTTGTATTTGCTCGCATTCAAACATTGTGGCACTCAGCCGGCCAGCCGACCAACAGACCTGWTGTCCACTAGTTGCCAGCAATCAGCAGCCTTCGACCGGCGACCGGCAAATCCATAAACCCAGCCAACGTCCAGCCAATCGACCGTCCAGTTTGCCAAGCGGCAGCCAACCGGCTGTCCGAAATTGTATTGATGAATAGCAGCGCGCCTGCGCATGCGCACAATTTGGCGACTCGCGCGCTCAATACGCAAAATGCAAAAACGACGCGCGTCCAGCAATAAGCACATTGTTCTGATGTGTGTGTTGTTGTTAACATTTGATATCTGTTCGAAGTAATATCATAACCATAAGCACAACGAGACAATGGTCAAAACGATCAAAAGCCGTTCAATTTCGCTCGGAAGATGATTATAGATGTACAGGGTACTCCAATTTCAATTTGTGTATAATAAATTTTGAACAACAGATCAATGAAATTCCGCGGCGGATAGTAAAGCATAGTTTTTGGTAAAATTCGCTTTTTATTCAACATAGGRGTGGTCCACTGATTCTAGGGACCCTTCAACTTTTTGATACATTTTTGTAGTACGATGTATCCTTTGCTTAAAAATATACCCCGGTTTCGCCGATCCCCCCGTTATTCGACGAAAATTTTTTTCCAGCGAGAATGCTTTTAGCATCTGAGAACAGAAAATGGCAAGATGCCAAAATGCAGGCGTCATGGCCTAGAGACCCCACTCTTCCACGCTTTCGAGCGGCTTAATAATTTGSAGTCCAATGGGATGACTTTCGTTTGGCCTTAGGAGTTAAATTATGGAGCTATGTTTCATCCAGTGTCACATGTTGACGCAAAAYYTCGGGYTTATTATGCTTGATTATCTCCAAATTCTGCTTCGAATMATCAACTCGTCATCATTAGACTCGTTTGATCGGTGGAAACTGCAAAGCCGATGATCTAGCAAGTCGGGGCATCCTTATCATGCTTACAAAAGTGGGAAAGAGTCTCATCTCCTTCTAGTACTAGACATGTGGACTTCGCGTGCGCCTAGCACCTAGTCTTTGTTCGATAATCAGTTCCAGTGCGACTACGAGGAATTATACCCGCACCGAACCAAGAAACCTCCAGTATTGACATTGGCCGGCTCAAAGCTTTTTGTCGATATATGGCGGTCTTTCTGGTACATTTTTATAGTAGTTTTAGGTATCGCAACATACCGACCTTATAAGCACCCAAGTTAGAACTCTTTTAGGAACACCCATTTAATCTGACCTAACTTGACAAAAATCATGTCACATAGTGAAATCCATAAAAAAAACGTCCTCTAGTTGGTTTTAATAAGATCTTTAGCTATGTCGCACAGCGAGTCAAAGTATTAAGCTTCTGCAGCAAGAAAAGAGATGGTATTGACTGCTCAGAAATGAAAATCTCCGATTCCATTTATTGGTTGTTTTAAATAGCAAATTTATAAACCAACATTCATAATGCGCACCCTATAAGTATATTTTTACGCTTTTTGGTTTGGAAACTTAAGTGCGTATTTCATATCTACTCTGCCTTTCAGCCAAGCATTTACTACTTTATGTTCAAAGAATTTTGAGTTAGCGTAATTTTGTTTTATTAATTTTATGATTTTTTCCTTCCTTGTAGTACTTTGCTTTCTTGAAGAAAATGGAATTATTTACTTTGCTTCACTTTTTCAGAAAGATATATTGTATAAATATAGACAAAAGAACAACGGTGAAGGCAAACGGGCCACAGTTGAAATATGGGCCGATGATTCCACCGGCCCACAAATCACAAAAACCTTTGTTTTTTTTGGAATAAACGGTAGGTTTTGAATCGCAAAAACTGGGGGAATTTTCAGGGCACTGAGGTTCATAGGACGATTTTGCTGGAAACAAGTGTTCTCTGGACATGACGAGATAATGCATACAAGACAATGCAGATACAAAAGCTCTTTTGAATGATGGTTACGTCGAAGCACCAGAAATAAGGACAGCCAGATAAACTACGATCATCTTCAACTTCCTCCTAAGCCATTTATGAAAATAAAATACAACTAAAACACTAAAATATTAAAAAAAATATCAGCGAAAAGAAAGATAATTCAACAACTTGAGCCAGAGCAAGAAAACGAACTTAACAATCAAGAGTACGGCTATCAGACACAAACACATACAAAAAAACAAAATTGCTGCGATTTGTGAACTTTCAGCCAAAACAAAAAATAAAAATTATGTCTTCCCAGCCAAATATTTTGTGGATTTTTGGTTTAAATCGCATCAAGAAAGTAAGCTAAAGCGAGCTGATAAAAATTGGCCGCCATCGCAGTCGAAATATACAAATGTATATATATTTTGTTTTGGCGATGGGGAAATGCGATATGTTGTTGCAACAACGACCGCTTGACCGCTTTCGAACGCAACTCATTGGTCACACGCGATTGCACACACACACACACATACGCGTGCGTACATAAGCAGCGCAGCTTGACAAAAGTTGCCAATTTAAAAATTCCAAATAAAATATAAATTGACCAAATTAATATTGGTGGGGACAGCACAATTCTGGGAGAAAAATGCGCGAGCAGCCCGTTGATCCGCCAAGATCCGAGCTGGTCACAGGTCGCAAATCTGCACTGCATTTGTGTGTGTGTATGTGCGTTCGTTGAGCAAATGAATTATAACATTTATTTCGTGCACCTTTTTTTCTGCTTTTTCCCCCTCTTATTTCGTTGCTTTTATTATTGCTTTTGTATTTTTACGGAAATACCAATGTGTTTTTGTTTTTTGTTGTTAAAAAAAAAACAGCGAATATTTTGACAATGCTGAGCTTAAGTGCTATTGAACACTTTAATCTTAATAATGGTTGCTCATGACATCTTTTCTCCGAAAAGTAGAAGAAAAGTATATATATTTGATATATTCTGTGATGGATTTCATTTTGACTTGCGTATGAATAATGGATTGTGCAATTTTTCTCATTTATTAAAGTTTTATTTTTGTTCGAAGGAAATTAGTATTACTTTTCTTAAAGTTAATATTTTTTTTTTGGGTCAGGTTTCTTTGGATTTATCTTTATAATAAAGCTTTGCAGAATTATGTGAAAGCATCCCAATCCTAAGACAACATCCGGGACCCCTAACGGAAGAATAACTTAGATTCATATTTCCTATCTCGCATTCCGACCAAACTGATATTCTTGGAGAACACACGACATGATTCTCCAAAAAAAGTTCTTCGGGATCTACTGTGAGCAAAAAATAGTAAGTCTTTTTAATTTAGATTTCGCGCGGAAACCTATTCGTCGAAGTATGTCAAATTGGTGCTTGAGAATCGCTAATGCTCAGAGATCCTTTGGGAGGATCAGAGAAAACCCTTTTTAAAGATCATTTCAGCCATTTCTTCAAAAACAGCATCGCGTTAACGTCTGTGAGACAATGCTTTCCGACTACCAAGATGTCATGAAACGTATTATTAATGGCTATGAGTCTTGGATCTATACTTACGACCCGGTAACAGACATTCAATCGCCCGAATATCGAGGCAAACGTGAGCCGAAGCCGATAAAACGATGTTAAGCAGGTCAAAAGTTAAGGTTATGTTGACAGCTTTCTTCAATTATCGAAATGTGGTGCACTCCGAATTTCTTCCGGCCGACCAAACTGTCAACAAGGAATATTATGTGAGTATTTTACTTCATTTGCGAGAAACTCTTCGTAAAAATAGGCCGGCATTATGAGCCAACAACTCTTCGTTTTTGTACCACGATTTGATTCTTTGTGAGTTTTTCGCCAAATTTTCAACCAATGTCGTGCCACATCCACTGTATTCGACTGATTTAGCACCATGGGGTTTTTGGCTATTCAACAAACTCAAATGATGCGCCAGGTAAATCGTCTTGAGTCATTAAATGTGATGTTATGTTCTGGATAGGTTTTATTCTCTTCAAGTTGCAGGCCTTTTCGGAGACCGGACTTAATAAAGCTCGTCACTCCATATTCAAATTGTACTTTAATGTTTGAAAATGAATGACAATTTCCAAAAGGACGTAAAAACAGCCCATATGCGACTCAATGTTCTCCATTTGGGAATCGAGTTTTGGATCACTCTGTAGAGATAGTGCCCACTGGGACTGCTTACAYTACAAAAAGGGTTGAATAGGAAAACAAATTTTTGAAGGAAAGACGTAGGGAAAGAAGATTATATGAACCTTGAGCTCTAGTTCTAAAAAATTTCGACTGCTCAGGAATTAGAGCTCGTCAGAAAGATCCCATATCGGACAAATTATAAAATAAATTATAAAATATCAAAATTAATCGCTAGATATCGTACGGCGCTGAGAGAAATTAGGCGACGCTTCATTTCTCTCAGCGCCGTACGATTTCTAGCRATTAATTTTGAAGAAAGACATTTCACTTTTGTTCGTTTCCGACTTTCTCACGTTTTCAGGTGAGAGAAATGAAGCGTCGCCTAATTTCTGCCTTTTTATGACATAAATTTTGGTAGGTTAGGTTAGGTTTGGCCAGATTAACAGGCCGATTTTAACAGAGTCTATCACAAATTTGTTTAAACGGTTAACGCCAGTTTCGGCTCTGTTTTCTGATTCGCCGTATTCAAGACTGTCGAGATATTTTATCCTCACAATGGAAGAGCAGGTGGCTGGCTGTTTCCAACTCACCTACTTCCACATGGCAACTTGTGTCCGTCAAGATTTTGAAACTTACCCCATGAGTATCTATTGGACAATGTTTAATAAGAACTACTACTGTTGCGACAAGACGAACTTTGAAATCTTTGCAAATTTAATCTTCTTTTCAAAGTTCTAAGAAGACTCCATGCAAGTTTTTGAAAACTGTAGAAAATGTTAATAAAATTTTAAGGCGTCGCTATATGAAATCTCCTCTCATTTTATCTACCTGTTCGGTCTTTTTTGAGAAATGAATATCCACTGATCAAACAAAGCTCATTTCACCACGCAGAAACGCAGTAAAAATCTGTCATTATCGCTTAGCCCAGAGTGATCACTAGCCGCACAGTTCGCATTAAAGCGTTTATCAACCAATTTGACAACAAAATGGAATGCCTGTGATGCCACTAAAAACCGAAATATCCAACAAAACGATCACAGCTAAGAGCATAATCATGCGCGATCTGGCGCGTTAAAGCAAAGGATATTACGAAAGTTCAAAACACACAAAAAACGRCCGCTTAAARACAGAAATAACTTGAAAATTGTAACAAATCATTGTCACAATTTGGAAACGTTTATGAACCATATTTTCTCTCTCTTGAGCCGTCAACACCTATCAACCAAACAAAAATAAAAACCCGAAAAAAAACTAATTGGTAAAAAATGCTTAAGACAGACTCCAATCATATAAAAAGCTCGAAATATCAAAGCATCGACACGAGAAAGTCCAAAAAGAAGAACGCCACAAAACTGTCAAATAAAAAGTGTTGGCCCTTTTTTGCTCGCAGCGATTGTCACCGCCTTTGAGACGCCGCTAAGTGCACGGTCCGCTTGATCAACGCATTGAGCTGCKGTCCGACTAATTTTGGCATAAACGCTTGCGTTTAAAGCTCATTTATGAATGCGTAAGTGAAGTGTGTGCGTAAAGTGTGATCAACTGTAGGCTTGAGCTCGAACTCCAACGAGCCAACGAGCGGTTTAACGCACATGCGCGCTGTCATCCGCAAGAATTGCGATTAAAATGATTAATGTCGGCGCGGCGTCCAATGTTAATTGTCGCGCTGTGCTGTGTGTGGACAACGGTGCCGGCGAACAGAAGCGGCCAACTTAACGTTGTTGGTCTCGTCTTTTATTTGGGTTGTGCGATGGGCCGCAAAAGTGTACGGTATGCCGTTAGTCGGCACTTGACTACATTATCATTACTTGCTTGGCGTATTATGCTTGTAAGCAGCGCTGACATTAAGAAGTTATTTACATAAATTTGTTGGGATGCGTGTAATGAGCTGATGAGCTTCGGTTGCTGAGGGAATGCTCTTTTTAACTGCGTTTTGGATTGTTATCAAATGGTGTTTATCAGTTTATTTTTATTGTAATGATATAACTACCCAGTAAGACTGGCAAATCAGAGATCGCGGTGCTAGCGCTACTCTTGTAGAACCTCCAGAGGTGATCTAGTGGCTGATGCCCAGAGCAAACTGAAATTATGGAGGGAACCATTCTCCAGTCTGCTGARTGGCAGTGAAAGCAGGAGATGGTGACTCGAATACAGGTCGGACGAAAGCATACCCGTCCATTGGAATTTAAGTGTTCTCTGCCTAATCCACAAATTGGGAGAACCCCCACAACCTGTTCCAACTACCGTGGGATAGGAGAACGCAGTGCTAGTGCCAGTTTCGTAATCGAGTTCTGGGTTATTCCAAAAAAAAAATAATAATAATAACTAGGAGCACCAACTGTCGACTGTCACAGAGTCCAGTGTTTTTCAAAGTAAAGACGATTCGAAGTTGGCTAAAATAATACTGTGAAATGAATCATGAGCTCTAGCTCTGAAAACCCTGGCTACTCATAGATAAGGGCCCGTCAGAAAGACCGCTTCTAAAACAAATTAYAAAAGGCCAAATTATATATGGACTACCAAAAATCTCTAATAGATCTCTTATAAAGCTCAAAAATCTATAAAATAATTTAAAAAAAAAATTAAATTCCAGATCTATCGTCTCAACTTTTCTTCAAACTTGAGCATTTCGAACACGAATATTATGGTAATCATCCCTTCTATTTGRAAGTGGTATTCTACCATTTCCAGTTTAAAGCTTCAAACGGCTACCCGAAAGCTTTGCAACTCTGGACAGGCTGCTAAAAATACTATTATTTGAGTCGGTTCTATCTCGAACTATTTTCGAAGTAGTGAGTTTTGAACTTGTTGTAAGCTAGCTTTCCTAATACGGATACGGTYACAACGAACCCGCTGTTAAATTGCCACTTAGTATGTGATAATCTTGAATACCTCATTTACTATATACGTATCTAATGTATCTAACAAGCCAGAAAACATTTGATTAATTGGCTGAAAAGGGATGCTCAAGATCACCATACCGTACGTAGGCCATCAATACACCCTTTGTGCTCCCCGGGTAGTAACCAAACAAAGACTTGTGCAGTAACTCAGTGTTTTTAGTAATGTTTTCTATCTCTGCTGCCCAATCWGTTAAGTCTTAAGAATCTCTTAAGTTGGAACATTGGGAGCCGTCGAATATATTCCGTCTCAGCCGGTAAGTAAGAGTATGTGAGCTGTRATGACCCMTACAATATTGCTATGTTTCCTTTTAATTGAAATAGAAGATTTTTGGTCTGTCCACCATCACCACTACCCAMAGGTATCTTTTTGGTATGAGCTCTGTTACTAGTATTCTCAGGTCGAGTGGTTCCTATAAGCTTCATTGCTTCAACCAACCCTTAAAAGAGCTGAATGCTATGTGGGAGCTTAGGAGAATTGTATTCCMAGTTGCTACCGACATGCCAACTTGTCTGCCTTTGCGTTTCCTTCTGTCTTTATAAGACTGGGTACCCTGATGATATTAACCTAGTTACCATCTGAGTCTAGTTATTGCCAGCTTGCTTAAGCTTCCACAATAGACTTATTGTTGGCGCTACGTTAAATTAAATCAGAAAATATTTAAGGGTCACAGTTATGACCAATTAGTTTCAATGGAAAATAAGTTAGGACCTACTTTACTATTTTTTTTCCCGAAAATAATTTGGTCGAGGAAGTGCATCTGAAAAAAGACTCATCAAATGGAATTTGCCTCTGTATTACCACATTCAGCGGTTTGGTGGAGTGAAATTGATAAGAGTATGTTAAGGCAGCTCTTCTTCCATGATATAATATAAAATAAAAGGTGAGCTCTTGAATAATAGTTGAGTGTAACTATTTATTAAGCTCATCCATTTGGAGGCGTTCTTTCGACCAGACTTTTCAACCAATCAATTAGAAGACTTAAAAAGCAAAAAAGAGTTTTGGTTACGTTAACCAGAACTGAACTGATAAATGATGAAATGATGATATCACACGATCTGGGTGGCCAATTGATCGTCCCAAAACATCAAATTATCTGCTCACCGAAATGTTCTCTCAATATATACATGGGATGATGCGATGAGTGGGAAGTGGTGAGATTACGAGCTTCAAATTCAAGCATCAAATAGTCGGTTGTCAAGACGCGATAACGGTCGCCTTTGACGGTTGCGCTCTAACCGGCATAAATTTTGAAGAAATAAGAACGATGATTACACCGGTCCACAAACCACACCAAACCGTTGTTTTTTTCTGGATCAAATGGCAGCTCTTGAATCCCTTCAGGTTATTTTTCATTCCAAATACCGCTATTTTGCTTATTTACATACCCATGAGCCGGAAATGAGCCACATTGCTGAACAAAAATCAAGAACTGAAACTGCTCGAAAATGTCGAGCAGCTTCAGTTCTTGCTGAAGTTGTATTTTGTGCGCTTTCAATTTAAGATCTAGACGTAAAAAGTGCCAAATCATTTCATACGTCAACACGTCGTGTACACTCTCAGCTACGGCTGCTATATTTTCTTCACTGAGTGCTGGACGTGGTCAATTCGTTAGAATATTATCCAAT
>NW_017535374.1:594633-608284 GCF_001853355.1 Bactrocera latifrons
GGATACGCGCAAAGTTGCGGTGAATGACTGCCAACGGACGCAGCGCTCACTAACTCGACCGCTTAGCGCACTGAATGGCCGGCCAACCCRAGTCTATGAGCCAATGAGTGCGTACATGCGTATGTGTGCATGTGTTAATAAGCAACAAATTTTCGTGGTTTTCAAGTGCGTACTGTAAAATGTGTAAGCACGCGTGCGCTTTCATGTTTTCTTGTTCAAGATTTATTAATGGTGATAATTAAAGGCGTAATAAGTGGACATAAGTGCCGGTGTACATACATATGTACATACAAATTTTGTGCGCAAACAAATGAGTGTCACAGCTTATGATTGAAAACGAATATGTGTGTGTGTGTGTGTGTGTGAGAGAGATTGTAATTATGCAACGTCCGTGATGGTTTCGTATGGTTTTAAATTGGACGCGCGAAAGGTTAGTGGGTAAATTGTTTCTACTTCAGGCATAAATAAGCTTTGTACTTATATCAGAGTAACGGTATATTAAGCTAAAATCACCTACTTTTTCCTAATAGTGCAATAAGCCCTAAGAGCAAAATTCTTCACATATTTTAATCTTAAAAAAAACAAAAAAAAAAAAAAACAAAAAAAATACTATAGATTCTCCTCAGATCTGCTCATGGAAAAGCTCGAAAAGCTAAGGAATAGCAAGATTTTCAGTGTTGTTTTATGACACAGCAATAAATATAATGGTTGTTTTGACCTAAAATAATTCTTGGATWGCTTCAGAGAACACTGTTGGATTGGCAATTGTTGGTTGGATTAAAATCCAGATCTCTTTTGGTAAGAATATAATATACTTGTATGAGAGCCAAGTGTTAGCCGGATGTTAGATATGTCGTGTACACAATTCTGCCGATTACTTTGGAATCGAACCAGTCGTAATAATTTCGATATTGAATGAACTTATTATTTCGACTGTCACTAACTCGGATCAATTTTGAGAAATATTTGATTACAATTGAACAATTTCCATCATTATTTTKTTCAATATTAAATAAAACACATTTTTTGTCAGATTATGAATTGCTGAAACCATACTTCATCATTCAGTATTTTTAAAAGTTAATCAGAGAGAAAGCTAACTCAGAGTGAGGTAAGTTCTCTGAAAGCCATTCAYTKGAAAGTGGCCAGAAACGATTCTTTGATAAATGGCTCAAACAGCCTACGATTTCCGGTCTTAGATCAAGCATCATCTAGGTCGCCAAAAAACATCCGTTTGTAGGCTAGCTTAAGTGAGAAGGCGAAATATCAAACCCACCAGGGTTGTGCGCTGGATTTGGTACCCGCCAAGTCAAAAACACCCCCCAATTAAAAAGCTTTTATGCTATTGCTGAATTTAGTATATCCAAGAAACTAATATTACAATGTAAACTGACAATGAAATAATTCGAGCTGCAAAGCTAAATAGAGAAGGTACAATCTTCAACAAGAGTGTAAAAAACTGGCGTACGCCGATGACATCGAACGCCGTTTTGGTTTTTCCAGACTGGATAAAAAAGCGAGAGCTGGTGAGCGAGAGAAAGACGAAATATCTCCTGTCATCAAACAAACAGTCGCCRTATTTTTGGCTCTGACGTCACTGTTGACAGTCATAACTTAGAAGTCGTAAATAATTTCGTCTATCTGGGAACCAGCATTAATCCCAACATAACGTCAACCTCGAAACTCAACGCAGAATAACTCATGCCAAAAGGTGTTATTTCGGACTGAGTAGGCAATTGAGAAGTAAAGTCCTCTCTCGATGATCAAAAACCAAACTCTACAAGTCACTCATCATCCCGGTCCAGCTATATGGTGCGCATACATGGACGATGACAACATCTGATGAGTCGGTGTTAGGAGTTGTTGCGAGAAAGATTCTGCGGAATTAAGCGAATATTGTCGTAATGGTTGAAAACACTCCAGCTCTGAGAGAAACCACTCCATTGGAAAGGCCAGCTGGAGAAGKAATTCTCCAATTGGTGCCAAACAGCGMTATAATCGCCCCGCGGAGTCGGTGATTTGAGTAATCATGCATCGATTTTCYACCACGTTTACTCGAGTGGATAGTGCGAATACTCAGAGACTGCTGTGGAGCAGAGAATTGAACTAGACGCGAATGAGCTCAACCGCCATCGCGCGCAATAGTTGTAGTTGTGGTCATTCACTTAATGGAAGATTTTGCGGAAGGTTATTGGTTTGTGTATTCATCGTGAGTTTGATACAGAAATAGCCACCGAACGCGACTTTCACAATAATATTTTGTTCAGGGGTGAAGCTCACTTTGTCTTGAATGGATACGTTAATAAATAAAACTGTCCAATTTGCATAATCCACAGTTTAATGTTGAGAAGCCGTCACAAACCTCAAAAAAGCACAGTTTCCTGTGTTATATTTACAGGGAGAATCATTGATCCATAATTCTTKAAAGATGAATCCGGTCATTAAGTCAAAGTCAATGGGAAACGGAATTGATYCATGATTAAGGACCGTTTCTTGCTGGACTTGGAGGTTGTTGATGTGGACGTTCTTTGCCTCCAAACAAGATCGCGATACATGGCATGCAGCCAAGGAAGCAATCAACTTACTGAACTAGTATTTGTTTTATGTTTATCTGAAGTGACTATTGATGATTCAGAAGAGAATACTGAAGGCGTTACTGCCACCATATGGCCGCAATGGCAGCAAAAAGTAGTCAAAAAAGTATAAATATGTATATGAAGCTTAACGATTKTTAAGACCAAACTTTATTTTCTTAAAAGCTTGCTCATTTTGAGCTCCTTCAGGAAGACTTCTAGTCACTTCATTTCTTTAGCTTGAATTGTAGCGCGAGTGAAGTAGGCTAAGCCTTTGCCTTTTAGGATAATTGCTTAGACTACAACTTAACCAACAGACGATAMAATTTTTGAATATCATTTGCCATACTTGGAGACATAGTTTTAATAATACGAATTGACGAATTGATSAAAAAACTAATAAGTACCGGAAGGCATAAAACAAATTATAGCTTCCAATAAATATATGTATAATCAACTTCTTTATCGTTTTAAAAACTTAGTTGCCTAAAACATAGCTAATGTTTTAAATTTAAAAAATTGTGGCAAAATTATTTTTGACTGAAGGAGAGTAATCTTCGTCACATTAAAAGTAAATATCTGACACCAAAATAAAATCCAAACCCGAAAACACTCTATTAGAACATGATATTTGACAAAACTTTTTCACAAATRTAGATTTCTTGTCACTRTRTATACATACATACATACAAACATATATCGTACAAATGAATGTCAACTTGTAAACGGAGTCATCATGTCTGGTGTCTTCGCTGACGCAAATGGTGTTCTACTCAATTGGTCACTTTGCGCAGGTGGCAATTTGGCGACCATCCACACTTCACGTTTTTCGCATGAATTTGCACTTTTTGTTAGAAACATTCATTGAATTTTGGTTATTTTTCATAAAATCGCACACGTGTATGACATAATTATTGGGGAGTGAGCAGTTGTTTTGCTGAACCACATCTGTTTTTGGAGAGTGGCGCATGTGCTTGCAAATAGTTTCGGTGTGAATGACTGACCCACTTACAATCGCTGCACACTCCGTTATGGCAGTACGTGGCATTTTTCTTTACAATGATAAGCGCTTTGAGAAATGCAGTGTCTTTCATATTGTTCTATATATTTTTATATTCTTCTATATACATACTTACATACGAGTATATCGACTTTGTCGAACAAATCAGTTTTGAAGATAATCCGCGTTCTGAAAAAAAAAAGAAAAAAAAATAGAGATTTAGTTAGCATGGTTTGTAGTTGCAGAAAATAACATGCAAGATAAATAGAGAATTTGACAAATTTTGGCAGGGGAATGGTAAATATTCAGACATAAAATTAGTTTAGATAAAGCGCCGAAAGGCGGTTGGGAAGCATCCACCTACAACCAGCGAATACAATGAAATAATTAAGATTCGTCTTAGATGCGAAGCCTTTATGGAAACCTAATATCATTGACAAAAGTGGAGTTTCACAATGCAAGTGGGCCTCTKGCTCTACGATACCATAGTCGAGGGCATTATATGTACATATACWGTGGCTCACAGCTTATTTCATGCAATATAAATTTTTCAGTTTATATTGTCATAAAATGGAAAGTAAGACACTTAAGAAAAAAAAGTTGATGAATATATATTCCACAATGCTTTAATAATATAGGAAGCAAACTAAAGTTCTTGGAAGAACAATCTAACGTTAACAAAGTCAAGAATTCCAGCTACCTTCCAGGAAATTTGCTCACAGCTTATTTCATGCACCCACTTTTCTACATATGTTGTGGAGAAATCCCGTTGCTTGGGTAGCGGTACTAGGCATTTGTAAATCTGAAGGCAGCCATTCAGTAATAGTTTGAAGAAAATTTTAATGCGTTTTTGAGTGTCGAGTACACCAGTGTACCAATTTGAGTAAAATGGGCCCCCGTACAACGATTGAGCAGCGAGAATTGGTCATAACCATTTCAAAAATGGAAAATCACAGCGAAAAATTGCTGAGATTGTAAATTTAAGTAGTGCTACAGTGCAAAATATAATTGAACGTTTCGTGCATGAAGGTCGCATTCAAAATAAAGGCCCAAACGCACCAAATCAAATTTTCAATGAACGTGACGAGCGTTTAATTGTGCGTAAAATTAAAGAAAACCCGAGACTATCAGTTCCAAAGTTAACTACAGAGATTCAGGAGGAGCCAGGGAAATCTTTTTGTGCTGAAACTGTGCGTAGGGTACTACGTGCGCATGACTTCAACGGCCGAGTAGCCCGAAAGAAGCCAATCATTAGCAGAAAAAAAAAAACCAACTAAGCCGAGTTACCTTTGCAAGGGAGCTGGAAACCAAGGATTTTAACTTCTGGAATACTGTAATTTTTGCTGATGAGTCGAAATTCAACCTTTTCGGTTCAGAGGGAATGGCTTACGTGTGGAGGAGATGTAACATTAGGCCAACTGCTAAACATAGTGGAGGCAGTGTTATGGTATGGGCGTGTATGTCTGCAGCCGTCGTTGGAAATTTGGTATTTATTGAGAGTATTATGGACAAATCATTGTATCTTAATATATTGAAAGAAAATTTAATCCAAAGTGGCGACAAACTTGGGATCCGTCAAAATTTCCGGTATTATCAGGACAACGATCCTAAACACAAAGCGTCAATAGTACAGACCTGGCTAATATGGAATYGTCCACATTTAATGAATCCACCGGCCCAGTCACCTGACATGAACCCGATCCAGAATTTATGGTCACTGTTAGAAAATCCGTAAACACCGCATCAGCAATAGGGAACAGCTAAAAAGTATTATTTTGGAAGAGTGGAAAAAAATTGSAACAGAAATTACGAAAAAACTAGTTGAGTACATGCCAGCTAAACTAAAAGCTGTATTAAAAGCTAACGGATATCATACTAACTATTAAGCAAGTTTTAAACATTTTGTTTATCTTATTTTTAATTAAAAGTACACTGCATGAAATAAGCTATGATGTGAAATTTGTTTACGTTTTTGGTTTTTTGTTTATAAGTTATTAAATAATAAATAAAAATAATAAATGGAGTATCTTTCTTAAACTACACATTCGTATTAACAACTAGGAGTTCGAACTATTTCGATATGTGTTTTTGTTGTCAAGATATAACATTTCAAATTGTGTAAATTCATTTGMATGAAAWAAGCTGTGAGCCACTGYATGTTCTTTGTGTCTTTGTCTGGTGGAGGAGAACGAAAAACACTTGCAAGGCAGCTCGAGAGCGTTCAAYAAGCGGTACTTGTCAGAATTTGCGRTSCACTAAGATCCACAGAAACTCTTGCACTTATAGTCCAGTCATTTAAGCTTAAATTARGTAMRAATYTCGGATTCGATCYCGAATTCCGRGGTGAACTTTCTATAATGACTGGACTATTAATGYTATTTTGCACATTATCTCCATAGAAGTTGCCGGAAAGTATATGGCCGCGAAAGTTGCTTTCTAACTCAGAGAATCTGGGTTTCTAAATGARCACATCACTAAATATTCGGAAATCCTCATACGCTTCTACTTTATACCGAAGCTTTTCGATCACGAAGTCACCAAACCAATCTSTGGCGGCTTTTCACCGCCCATTTATCTGTGTTGGAATTGTAGGTGRGTAGAGGTCGTTAGAGGAAAGTGACAGGCATTTTTTTACAGATGGGTCAAAGCAAMGATTGGTGGAACGATGTATTGTCAAGAAAATTTTAACAATTTCAGTCTCAGATTACGTGACCATTGCAGTGTTTTTGAAGCCTAGGTTCCTGCTATTATGGTGGCAGCAGATTTGCTGCTTCGGCGTGCAGCTTCCTTCAGAGATGTGACTATCCACTTCGATATTGAGCTCATTAATCGTACATTAAAGGCTTAAAGGAACTTAGACCACAGTAAAAATGCAGACAATTGTGAAGTTGGTGATCTGGCCACGGAGGGTAGCTTGTTACCGCTATCAGTAGAAAGGAAATGTATCGGTACAACCCTTTCCTCGTGTGTGCTACTATTGGATTGAGGGCCTTTGCGAGTACTTGGCCAGCACTGGGCCGCCGTCGAATCATGCGTTTTTGTAAAATCTATTTGACCCAAAATCGATCGTAATAAATCCACCGAATTCTTTGCCGTTAGTAAGGTTAGCCTCTTCATTAGTTGGGTGCTCACTTTTTCAGATGTCCCACCGAAGTGTTGGGAATATAAATAAAACGCTTGAGCAAACTTTTATTGACCACAAATAACTTTGCTGTCTACTTTGGTAACTTTTATGTAGACTTTSGAAGTAATATTTAATTTTATAAATACTTTTGGCATGTAATCCGTCTAAATCTGAATAAGGTGTATTAAGATTGCCACCAAATATGTAACAGCTAGAAGAAAGCGTCGAGGACCCTAAGGAATATCTATAGCATAAATGATCAAAATGACCAACTGCGGCCGTMTGTATTATAGCTCAATAAATGAGAAACTAGTTCTTGAGATATTGCTCGTGTGTTTTGCTCCCAAAAGCTGCGTATTTGACAAAATCGTCGATATCTGATCACTTTAGCATATATTGCCATACAAACTGAGCGATCGAAGCCAAGTGCTTGTATGGAAAACTTTTCCATTTCTTCAAGAAACTTGGCATAGATTATTATCTAAGGCAACTTGCCAGCTAAAAGAAATTGTGCAGATCGGAGCACTATAGCATATAGCTGTCATACAAACTGACCGATCAAAATCAAGTTCTTGGTATAAATATTTTGTGTTTATGAAGGGTATAACTGCGCTGCAGCCGAACTTAATATTTATTTTTCTGTATTCATATTATGCCTGTCATTTTAAATGCTACATACATATTTGTATGTGTGTATATATAGCAGTATATATGAACATATTTATTTGAAATAAATTTTCGTGTGCTCTAAACAAAAGCCTTAGCAAAATTCAAATCATTCGCTGATTGGTTTGCTCACTTTCACTTTCAGGTGCACATATACATACATGAATTGATATACATATGTATATGTTCAAACGTGTATATCTATGTTTATATATATGCTTGTGTGTATATGTATTGTAAATGAAACAAGCGCACCGAGAATTGCGATCGAATTGATTGGTTGCCGCCTTTGTCTTTCAGCAATTTTTTATTTGTCTAATTTTTTGTTTCTAATTCATTTATTATGCAATATTTTATTGCATTGAAAGGCGAGTGAGCTTGTACATTTTTTCAAAGTTGGATTTTCAACAATTTCACAATGGCCACGGTGTGTACATTATGCATGTGTATCCGGTGAATGCGCGCAGTTTTATATTCTTTTGGAAAAAAAAGTGAAAACAATTTATTAAGCGCACATTTCCGGTGTGCATTAATCTAAAGTTTGTGTGTGTATGTGTGTGTGTGCAGTATTTATTTTAAGCTAATCTATTCTATAATGTGCCAGAGTTTAGTTCTATGCCAAAATCGCTTAGAAAATGCTGCTTGGGAAGTAAGCACCGCTTCTGTTATAGAGCCGATGAGGGCGTATATTAAATGTAAATATGTATTTTTATATATAATGTTATATTTTAGTATGTAAATATGCTGCAAATGGGCTATAAAAGTATTGGGCGCGTCACTAGTCATGCGTTAAGCGTTTTACAACAGCAATACATACACACACACATTGAATAAAAATATGTATACATACATTCAAATAAATGAGCAACAACTTTTATTCTCAACAAAATTGCATTTGATTATAATTTTTATTATTTTTGTCGAATAATTTCTATCTGCTGCCAACCTTACTGGCATTCACTAACTTCAGGGGCTCTCTCGCCCCCTCTTCCGTACAATTGTTTATTTTGTTCATTGCACTTTGTTTCRGTTTTTTAATTGTGATTATAAATTTTTGTCAAAGCCTTATTTTAYGGGCGCAGCGTTCATGCCACTGAATGAAGATTCTAAAGCGAATATAAAAAATAATGTGAAAAAGTACAACAAAAGCAAAACAGGTGAATTCAATGAGCTCACTTTTGGAGCGGAAATTTGAAATTAAAATTGCAGCGAATTACTAATTTTTCAATAATGAAAGCAAAAAATCGAATAATAGCGTCAGTGGTATGGGCAAGTGCAGTCATGTGTGCATTGACCAATTTTTGTGRGTGAGTAGGCAAATAATAGCTTTGTGAAGGTGTGTTGCTTGTTGATTGATGTTCGTAATTCCACTGAAACGATTAGCTAATTATAATATTTAATTWATTTATTTTATTTGRTAKTTTATCGGTTATATTTTGCTTTCAAGCGTGATTGCCATGGAATAGTAATATAAGGTCTACTAAAAAAATGCATTAGTTTTACAGTAAACTGAAGATTTTTTAGGTATAATTAGAATGGTTTGATTCTGGGTCAAATATACGCCGTTTTAATTTCATAGGACCACCTTTATTGGGTCGATAATGACAACATCACCCCTTATGAGATATTCATTATTGGGCAATATTCGATCGAAGAGACCATGTCCAACAAGCAGTGAAGAAARTATAGCAGCGGTAGCTCCGTGAAGGATCGATTCGGCGACATTCGAGACAACTCGAACTAACGTATGGAACTACTTCGGGCAGCTTACATCGAGATCTTAAATTGAAAGCGTACTAAATACAGCTTGTGCAARAACTGAAGCCGCTCGACCTTCTCAAGCGAAATCGCTTCGCTCTTTGGGCTCCTGAAAAGTGCCATGAAGATCCAACGTTATTTAGCAAAATTTTGTTCAGCAATAAGGCCCATTTCGGCCTCGATGGGTGTGTTAATAACCAAAATGACCACATCTGGAACAAAGAGCAATTTGAAGATATTCAAAAGCTGCTGTTTCAACCATAAACAACAACGACTTGGTGTGGTTTGTGGTCCGCTGGAATCATCRGTGCATATTTCTTCAAAAATTATGGTGGTGGAGTTTTAATCACTGTGTAGCACCAGGTCATGAGAGAGGGAGAAAGGCCCCAGGTTGTGTCAGGCATCTGCAGTTTGCTGCCCAAATTTACCGCCAAGGAATTTGGWGCGGTCCTTGAGAGAAAGTTGTATTCCATAAGCAAGCCGTTGAACTTTTATATATTCTCAAAATGCTTGGCTTGCATGGGAATTTTTAGGCAAGGAAACAAAAAAATTCCAGAGGATCACATCTGGGCTGTGGGGGGCTGCGGAAGCGTTGAGATGCCGACCTTGATTAGGCAGCTGTTCACAAGAAAGGCGGTGTGAACCGAGGGGTTGTCGTGGTGCAACTTCCAATCGGCTCCAATGTCTTGTCGGATCCTTCGTTTGAGTCTCTTGGCATTAGGAGGAACAAATTCATGGTGGACCATAGCTTTGATGTCAAAAAAGACCAACACAATTTCGCAAAAATCCAAGACGGTCTTCATCAGCGGCCTCTTCCCGGCCCTACGCACCACTTGTTGCTAAATCAACATCTGGGTAAGCTTGCTCGATTTTACCAAAGGTCTATGTCGCAGATTTACCGAGTTTCACAAAGACTTAACCTCTGTTCTAACGAACGCTGCATTTTCGGGTTGCACCACGCTCAGAATCACGTCGCGCGAAAATGTTTGTCCTGACTCTCCAGGTACTCGGAGACAACTGACCAGCCGCTCGTTCGTTAGTAAAGAACACCCTCTACGAATCCAGTCAGTGCGAAGTATGGCTCAAACTGCTCACGAATTTCGTTCTTAGATCAAGTATCTTCTGAGTAGCCAAAAAACACATGCGTTTGGAAGCGAGCTAAGGTGAGAAGGCGAAACATCCCTCCCCAGGATTGTACGCTAGGTTTGGGCCCCGCTACGTAAAACAACACGCCCAATGAAAAAGGAAATCAGAATTTTGTAGGATTATGAAGTTATTTAAAATCTCGAAGTGTACTCGAATAAGAAAATATTATTTCCAAGGATTTTTGTAAAGTATTCATGTTATCAATRAAAATATTAAAACTCTACAGTACTTCGGAATTTTCAACTGTGAACCTTTGGACGTTCTTGCTATTATACTCAGAACAGTATATATCGATATCAAGTTTGCCACGAATCTTCAGATAGTCAAAAGTAAACGTCGGTGGCCTTATAAAGTATAGTACATATGAATAATCAGTTCCACGAGCTGAGTCGATTTATTCATATCTGTCTGTCCCTTTGTCTGTATATACGCGAACTATCCCTCAGTTTTTGAAATATCAATCTGAAATTCCGTACACGTCCTTTACTGTCAAAGGAGCTGCTAATTTTTCGAAACCGTCGATATCGGACAATTTTGGTATATAGCTGTCATACAAACTGAACCATCGGAATCAAATGCTTGTATGGTAATTTTTTCATTTGAAAAGATATCTTCACGAAATTTGTACTTAGTTCATATCTTCGAAAATAATGCAATCTCTGAAGAAATTGCTCAGATCGGGCTACAATAGCATATATCTGCCATACAAACTGACCTATAAAAWAATACTTCTATGGAAATTTTTTCTATTTTTGAAGGGTATTAGACTTCGGTCATTTTATTTTATTTTTATTTTTTTTTTGTTTTGTTATTGTTTTTGCTTAGTACAGCTCTCCTTGCCTGTACTTGTTCTTATTACTATTGTCATCAATGAGCATTGGCATGAAAATCGCTGTTGCTTACATGTTGCTGCAAGTCAATGTTGTGACAATAATTGTCGCCAATGTGGTAATCTTCACTGCTTTTGGTTAATCTTGCGCTTCTTGCGCTAATACCGAGGCCTTTTTTGCTGCCACTTCCAACAMCAACAACAACAASTGCATACACATGACGTTTACTGCTGCCAGTTCAATATATTTAGTTATTTATTTGATTTGCTTTTGTTGTACATCCTCTGTCAATTGGTTGCAAGTTTAAGGTATAGCACTGCAGCAACAACACACACATACATGCAACATCATCGCGCCTGCAATTGGCCGTTGCACAGCTGTAACTGTCTGCTCGTGCTTCCGTTCATGTTGTTGTTGTTRCTGGTTTGTTGTCATTGCGGCCATCACAAGYGGCTGTCAAATCGGCCAGCAGCAGCGCTTACGTTCTGTTCATCACTTGAGTTGCTTCCCGCTTTTTTTTCGTTTATTTCAACTATTTAAAACACGTTGCAAGAACTGTTGTCGCCGCTCATTTATAGACACATGTGTGCATGCATGCCGCTTGTGGCAGCAAGTAACCATCTCGTTTGCTGCCAATATTGTCGCTTTTACAACGCTTCGGCATTGGTGGCAACTATTGCCCATTTCCACTTCCAGAGRTGGCAATCGGGTTATAGTAGTTGATAGCGGGGGTTTGGGGGGGCAGGTGGGTGTTGCAGACCTAATAGATGGCAACACCTTTCCGCGATGGTGCAAATTCGCGTTAAGTCGCTGCTTATTGACTTGGTTGTTGTTGCAGCATCAACTTCCTTCCACTTCTATTTCCACCTTCTTGGCGCATTTCATTGTCATCGCCATCGCTGTTGTTGCTGTTGTTGTTGTCGCCATCRTCTTTGCCTTTGACTTTGTCGCTTCGATTGTTTTTCCGTGGTTGCCTGTCGTTTGATACACATGTACATATGTATGTTCTTGTTTTTGTTGTTGGCAGCATTTTCCAATTTCTTCAACGCGACTTCTGGTTATGCCGTTTACTTMTAGTACTCAGTTTATTTTTATTTTACTGGGCGTTGCTCTCGAGTTTTTGTCTAATTTTTGTTAACTCTTTAAGCTCATTCAATTCTAAATGCTTTCTGCATTTATTTCCTAGATTTGTGCAAGCATTTCTCAGTTTGTCGAAACTGTTTGTTTTCTGTYCAAAAGTACAGCAGTCAATTGGCTTATTCTATACGCTCATKTTGTTGTTGTATTTGWTTTTATAAATCTGTTATTATTGGTATTTAAGATTTTATTGCTGCCTTATTCTTATGCATTTTTTTAGTGTTAGTCTCAATGTTTCTAATGTTATCTGATTTTATGAGATCAAAAATATGAGATTTTTCACCCATAAAACCCTTTTTTGATATCGTGAAAAAAGCTTAATGAAGTAAGTACCATTGAAAAGCATCAAAGCTTGTCAAAACTGAACCCATACAACGCCTGCCTCGAAGTCGGAATATTCCCCAAATCCTGGAAAAAGCAATGGGTGGTAGTAACCAGTAAGGAAAAAGGAGGAAACTTGCCATCAGCATACCGTCCACTGTGTAAGTATACACAGCTCTATGAAAGACTACTTAAACCTAGACCCGAAGCATCTATGGATTAGGCTGGAGAATTTTTTCCAAAACAACACGGCTTTAGACCCGGCAGTTCAACTTTAGGARCTGTAAAATGCCTAATTGAAAGTATAAAAGACGCACAGCGAGGATGGCATTAATACAAAAGAATAGTGTTGCCAGATGGGTGGGTCGACGCTCTCGTAAAGAGCTTTAAAATCACCGACCTCTTCAGAGCTGTGATGCGGAGCTACTTTAACAACAAAAAACTGCTATATCTAAGTAGATAGAGATCAAAACAGATAGCGGTCACGTCGGGAGTCTCACAAGGATCCATCTAAACTATGGTAAATTCAGAAACTCCGTGTACTTGCACGTGTGAAAATCCGAAAGATCTTGAAGTTATGGAAGTAAAACTATATCACCACTTCGGTTGTGATTGGAATCGAGATCACCAAGGCATCAAATATCGATGAGTTTTGAGAAAGGTTAAACAAAATTATTGACGGTCAAATCTTTGAGTTACCACGCACCAGTAGGTAAATTTATGCTGGAATTTAGAACTGCTCTCGACAAATATATCTAACAAGTTATATAATTTGTATGATACAGAAATGTCGCCGATTGCATCATCTAAAGGGGTAACTTTCGTAGTGTTCTAGAATTATTCAACCTAACTGGACACTTCTAAGCGATTGCTATCTTCAAACGGTCCAATTGTTGTCAGTTTAGGTCCGAGTTAACAGATTGACCGTATGAGAATTTCTTATACTAGCTGATTATCTGCCAGACAAACTAATAAATAAATAGCAAAATATTCCACACCGACCATCGCTAGGGCACCGTTTGGGACAGCTCAACGCGTTCGGGTCAGAAACAATTTAACTCTGGTAGCATAAATTATCTAGAATGGACCTTAAAGT
>NW_017535375.1:0-8885 GCF_001853355.1 Bactrocera latifrons
TTAATCTTACTTGGTCACTGCTTCAGGAAGACCTCTTTTATTTTTGCGCAAAGTCCCACATTGATCCGCTTTTCTATCTTTGAGATATTTTGCAAGACCTATTCCGGTATAGTAGTTATCTGCCACAATCAGTCTGCCCTCATTTAAAAGTGGGTAGCATAGCTGCTCCACAACAGTTCCAGGTTTATCAAGCCCCTCTATAGCAGTTCCAGATACCGCGTGTACAATATARGACCATGTGTATGAATTAGTAGAACACATTTTATAAATTTTTATTCCATATTTATGGGCTTTTGAGGGATTATATGTTTTTATGGCCAAACGACCTTGATGGTTAATTTGCGATTCACGAAACTTTGTAACGATATGTGTTATAACAGGTTTAATTCGGTATAAAATATCATCGCTGTCGGGTTGAACATCCGCAAAATGCCAGCAACGCAGTATACTACTGAAGCGGTTATACGAAATATCGATCTTATGAATGAAAGGAGCAAAATATAGTGGGTCTTTTTTCCAATAATGTTCTATAGYGGGTTTTTTATCTATTCCCATGTACAGTATGATGGCAAAAATTTTTTTCATTTCTTCCTTGTTCACTTCATACCAACGTAAAATTCTCGAAAACTTTTTTCTACGTATTATCTTTAAATATTCAGCATATGCATTGGTTTTTTATACCATTGTGTCAATAAGGTTATCACTTATGTAGTAATCAACTATCTTTGCAATAGTGACAGCGCTCTATTCATTTGAAATAGCCTGTATATTTTGTACTCCAGAATTGCCTGTAAATACTTCTCTACCAATTGGAAGAATATCCGATACACATTTTTCATTTCCTGTATTTTAATTATCGCCATGGAATGTTTCTATATCTTGTTGACTATGTTCATTTTCAAGCGTTTCCATTTCAACGCCCTCTAGAGTTTGATCTTGGTCCTCCTCATCAGTTTCGCTATCGTCATCCTCTTCAGGTTCATAAATGTCTTCACTTCCATTACTGAGAACACTATCATCTTCACTTTCTTGAAAGAATTGCTGTATCTCTTCATCAGTATACTTAGCACGAGAATCCATCTTATTTCACACACTACTTATTCGACTAAATAAATAAGAACGCACTTGTCAAGTTCCACACTTTAACTATTTATGACTTATTTCTTACAAAATTTTATATGGTTTGCCCAACTAAATAAATAAGAACGCACTTCGAGTCCACACTCCAATTTATTTAAAAATCTAGACGGTACMCGTCCAACACTTATTTTTGAAATTATATTGCTGTAGGCATTTTTGAGGTTATCGATGTATTTTTGAACTACACCACACATCTTGACAGCGATATAACGGTAAAAAAAAAAATTTTATCAGCTATGATACACGAACATGTCACTACGAAGTTGAATTGCATACGCTCTATATATCATATATGATATGTATCACTGATCCGACAGACATTGTCAATACTATAGTGATACCAATACTGATACAAATTTTGCTATGGGATGTGCTTTATAAGTATGATTGCGAATAAAACCATGGTGATATTACTAAATATATCTATATAAGGCAATTAAATTGTAAGTCTAATATTTATATATTATTTTCTACCTTTTCATAACTTATGTCCTCAATTCAAACTTTCTCATGAGTAAAATGTAATAAATCGTTATTAATACAGCAGTTCATTGTGGTTGACCTTACGTAATCTTATCATCACATTCACATGCTTGCACTGACACTTCTATTTGGCTACACATGATTTCTTGACGCTCAAAGCTGTTTGGCTTTGACACAATACGGCTTTCATTCCGTCAGTTTGTGGCTCTTACTTGCTATGCTTCCGTTGTGTATTCGTTTTTTCGACACAATGGATTGCCAAATTATGTTGAGTGCTCTTCCATATGTATGTATGTATGTAAATAAATATCTTCTTATTGCCTTTCACAACCACACGTTTTTCGCTTGATTAATCATTGAATTTCGCTATTTTTCTCCGCTGAAGTRTAACGGTAAATTGCCGTTTGTTTCATTTTATGTCTTTACTTTGTATTATTCTTGGAATTTCAAAAAGCGCGTACGACGGGACAAATGGCTCCACACAAAGAAATTTCTGTGGATGACCGAAATCCCAAAGTTCATAGTACTAAATTGGCCCAGGACATAGCTGAGAGGTTTCAAATTGTTGTTCGCTCATGCGCAGTAGCAAGGGCCCTCAATAATGAAGGATTTAAATGCAGAACTCCTTGTAAGAAGCCCCTTATAAATGAGAAAAACCAGAAACTTCGCTTGGAGCTTGCAAAAAAACTTATAAATATGGGAATTGACTTCTGGAAACGCGTTCTATTTACGGAGGAGTCCAAATACAAAATATTTAGATACGACGGGAAAGCCAAAGTTTGGAGAAAATCGAACAGTGCTATGGATCCCATGCACCTAATGCCGACCGCGAAGCATGGCGGTGGCAATGTTATGGTTTGGGGAGCAGTTGCAGCCTCACGAATTGGAAATCTGGTATATGTTGAAGGCATTATGGATCGCTTCCCATACAAGTCCATATTGGAAAACAATTTGAAACCATCCATGGAAAAGTTAAGCCTAGCAACGAGCTGGATCTTCCAACAGGACAATGATCCTAAGCATAAATCGCAGGTAGTGCAGGACTATCTCCTGTATTATGCTCCACGACAACTGTATTCACCTCCACAAAGCCCGGACTTGAATGTAATAGAACACGTGTGAAAAATTTTGCAGCGAAATGTCCGAAAGCACGCTATTAGTGGTGCTCCAACTCTAAAAAAGAAGCTGCAAGAGGAGTGGCAGAAAATAACGCCGGAAGAGCTCGAAAATTTAGTAGCTTCAATGTGTAGATGGTTGCAAGCGGTCATCGATGCTGGTGGTGGGCGAACAAAATATTAAATTTTATTATTTACTAGCTGACCCCGCAGCCGTTGTCCTGCGTGAAATTATGTGTTTTGATATCAAAAGAAAGTTGAATTTATCATTTCATTTTTTTTTAATGTAACGTTGTTTGATAAACCACATTTTTTGGTTTCTGTTTCGGTGTACAGAAAATATGGTTTTCAAACCAGTCGGATTCCATTACAGAGTTTCGGTGTATGAAGAGTGCGAAACATAATAACGATAGAACCAACTTTGAGACGTAAATGATGCGGTGGAATACCAAGCCAAACAAAGAATTTAGAAATTCCACTGGATAATTCACGGCGTCGTCTTTATTGTCAAGCTGACCGATCGATTTGTATGAGCGCAAGTCTCCCGGAATTTGACTTTGAATCTTCCAGTTTAAGTCAACAACATCGGTATTTTTGACAGCTGACATTGCGCGTGCACTTAAAAAATCGTAGTTGCGATAATTTGGCAAATGTTCGGATACACATTCGTGATGAGTTTATCTTTCACCTTTGAATTGATAAACGGCAAATGGAATTGATATTAAACCACCGGAAGGATCAACCGGAATTGACCAATTTCCAATTTTTAGCGAAAATGATGTAAAATGCCTTTCTCTCCAAAACTTGCACGCACCGTAACATTCACAGTTCGCAATGACTCAAATGAAGTTGAACCGCGAACATTAATCGAAGGTAGAAACCACCGTCATTTTGCGGGTGGATTGATTAAATTTTTCCTAAGGAATTAGTTGAGAACACACCTGGATGTCAATCTACTGGTTTGCCTTCCTTTCTGCGTAACTATATCTTCGACCATGTATTCCATGCATGTATATCAAGGTATTTCCGAATAAAGCAATCATCTCGCAAACAGATCACTGGCGAAAGTTGAGAAAAAACTAGTAAATGTTAATTTTGTTGGCGGTGCTTTCATTGGCTGTACTGTATTCTCTGAGTTGAAATATGCTCTTTCTCCAAACTAACTGCGAGACACACAACGGTCGGAAACGTTCATGATTTGCTTCAAGACCAATAACCGCCATGTTGCTTCCTTTAGTGACTTACTTACAAACGTATTTTATCGATTACACCAAACTGCAGTACTCAACATTAATATGAGTTTTAAATGTGAATTAGTGGTGAATATAGTACGATCCATGAGTTGTCAACTTCGATATTCATTCTTCTAAATTAAATGTTGAATGTTCTGCCATTGTGGTCTGGTGAGCTACGCCGATAGAGTGGATATCCATCATTTCAAGTTTGTGCTTCCGAAAGAAAAGCACGTGGATAGTGTTTCGTGCATTTATTGTCAGCCATACAAACCGAAACCAAAGAAGAATGTGTACCTGCAGCAAACCTCTCCATTGCCACTCAATAGAGTACATCTAGCATCTAACAGCACCACATATAACATCATAGCAGTTATTTGAAAAGTTGTGATATGACATCGTTGCATAATTCCGCACGTATGTCATCGCATCCTGGGAGTGYTTCTTGCCTTGCCTTCCCTTGGGTTGCATGCAAAAAAAAAAAAAAAACGCCGACCGATATTAGGACGGCTTCTTCGTGGCTTCGTAACAAATTTCAATCTGCAATCGATCACTTTGCGTGAAACACACATACGTAAAGTTTTTAGTGAATAATTTTCAATAATTTTTCTTTTGAATAGCCGGAATAAAGAAGCAAGTGACCGAAATTGAACGATTCAAATAACTCACAAATCAAAATATTGAAAAAGAAAATAAACAAAAATTAAGAAAATGTGTATGGAAAAGAGTTACTTTTTGGAACTATCCAATTTTCCGACTTTTCCTCATGAAAAATATAATATATTTTTATTTTCAAACCTTCCCCGATCCACAACGAATAACGTCTGAAAATTTCACCAAGATTGGTGCAGCCGTTCTCTTAGCGTTACTAACAAACAAACATTCGTTCGTTTGTATGGAAAAAAGAAAAGGGCTGTTTTTAGGGGTTTCCCGGAAATTATTCGAACTTTCCTTGCCGTAAAATCCATCCTTGAACCTCAACGGCCACATTAAAAAAAAATTATCAAATTTAGATCAGTCGTATGAAAGTTATGAGCATATATACATTTTGGCGATTCATTTTTATTTATATAGATTATTATATTTTAGTATTATTATTTTTTTTTAAGTCGTACGTACACTTTTGTCAGTGTCTTTTTTGAGTTTTCTGTGAATAACTTTAAAAGTTAATATTGGAGATATATATCTTTTGTTATTTTTTATACAATTATAGAATTCAAAATAAACCTGCATCATTACTTTTTTTTCAAATGTATTGGGACATTTAATTTTAAGAAAAAGGGGTCGTAAGTAAAGTTTTGTCCTCCGCTGTATATTTAGCTGGAAAATCACGGTCAGCAATTGTTCGTGAGCTCGAACACCTTGATGTGAATAAAGCTGTTGTTTATCGCACCATCACTCGTTACAATGATACTGGTTGCATCGCAAAACACCATGGAGATGGTCATCAAAAGACTGCAACGTCACGTGAGATGGTTCGAAAAGTAAAGAAGCGACTTGAGCGAAATCCACGACAAAGTGTCAATCAAATAGCTAAAGATCTGAAAATATTTGACCGCAGCATCCGACGCATATTAAAAAATGAGCTCAAGATGAAGCCTTACAAGTCCCAAAAAGACCATGATCTCACGCCGAAGCAGCAACAAGTAAGACTTGAAAGAGCGAAGCAGTTGCTTCGCTTGGTCGAAAGCGGTAAAAGTCCGACCATTGTGTTTTCTAACGAAAAAATTTTTCCAATTGAGCAATTCGTATACTCTCAAAACGAAAGAGTTTACTTGACCGACCGTTCATACGAGAATCTAAGTCATCGGTTGGGCGCTCTCCAATTGTTTTCATCGAGCCTGTCGTCATAGTAAATGCGACATATTATCGGGTGTTCTGGAGGCTGCTTTGATGCCCTGGGCAAACAAACATTTCATTCGCAAACCATGGACGTTTCAACAAGACTCAGCACCGTCTCACAAAGCGCGAGTGAACCAAGAATGAATGAAAAACAACGTTCCGAACTTAATTACAACCACACAATGGTTTTTGAATTCAATGGATTATTCTGTCTGGGCCATTGTGGAGAGCAAGGACCGAAGTAAAAAAGACACCAGTCTCAAGATGTTGAAGAAGGCCATTGTCCGCGAGTGGGCCAAAATGCCGGCAAGTCACATTCGGGCAGCTTGCGATTCGTTTTTTGACCGTCTCAAGGCCATAGTTAAGGCAAAAGGTGATCATATCGAGCAAAAGTGAATTGGTCCTGAATTTATGATTACTTTCACACATTTTGTACTCTAAAATAAATAAAAATAATTTCCAAGCCGAATTTATTGCTTTTTTAATTGATTACAATTCGAGTGCCGGACTCTGTTTGTGAGACATTTTAATGACATGAATATTTCCTTATTCTTACCTTATCCTTATCCTTAAATTTAATGCTGAAAGTAAATGAAATCGATTAAGACCTTTCCACAGACCCAATATATCAAAAATGTTGATTTAATTGAGTTTATTTGCTTACATATTCCGCATTATTTTAAGTCTGTAAGAGTAAAAATATTTTTTCTAAGCAAAACAAAAGCATTATTTCCTTGCTCGTATTAATCTTGTTCAAATGGCACTTTTCCTTAATTTATAAAATAATAAATTATCAAATAACTGTAGGAAAATGTTGTTTATATTCCAATGGACATTTTTCCCATAAGTTTCGAAGAACTACATAAAAAAAATGATATAGTAAAAGAGTTGATGTAAATAGTCTTAATAGCTAGACATACTGTTGGTTGATAAAAGTTCGCATGTGAATTTTTAGATAGTATTTAGATAGAATATTCTATGTGAACTTACTTTACAGTAAGTAAGTAAGCTTGCCTTACCGAAAGATTCAAACTTCAATTCAAACACTCACAAAACGTTTTACATCGTTAGTAAATTTAAGGGAATATGAGAGTATTAAAATAGGTAGAAAGTATTACTAAAGCCGATGTAATTTAACGGGTGTAAATTTAATAATTTATTCCAATATATTATGAAGAATATATAATTTTTCATTGGAATTACTAAAATAAAGACTTGGCGAAATGGTTTCGCCAACGAAAGGTTAGTTGGTTTTATCCAAAATACATTCGGAAAAAGGCCAAAATATTGAAGAAGTTGCTATCCGTTTGAGCAAATCAAAATCTTTGACACGTAAAAGCTTGTGGTGTGATTGGTAAGTATTTGATAGTTTATTCTTAACATCGGCTTCAAATATTCAAAGAACTGAGTATACGAGTCAGCAACTAAAACTTCATGTTCCAATTAATGGAGTCTCATTTTCTCAAGACTCTAAAGAAAGTATGGTATGATAGTCTTTCAATGTGTTGTAAGTGTAATAGTTTTGTTTATTTAATGGTTCTAGTGTTCATTTAAAACTAATCGAGATAGATATACATACATACAAACGACCCCGGATGACGAGATGAGCTGAAATCCGTTGCATTATTGGCTTGAAAAATAGATAAAATAGGGTCGATACTAAAGTTAGTGCAATGTCTGAATTTGCATTTTTTCTAAAAGCTTTGCTTTAACAGTCAGCAGACAAGTAATTTCCAAAGAGTTCACGCGGTCAAATGCTGTATTGTCATTTTGTTTTAAATAAGCAAGAATGAATTAGAAACTTTTAAGAATTCTTTCTTTGTTTCTGGTTCATTTTAATTTTTGTAAGATGAGAAGGACTCGAACATATTGACTTGAAATAGCATAGAAAGAGGACAGTGCAAGAAGAATAAACAGAGAAAACAGAATAGAGCAACCAGAATGTGAAAGATAATTATGGTATCAGAATATTTCGATCAATATATGTAGAAACTGGTGATGTTTCTTTTACCAAACGTTCTGTCATACAACTAAAGGGTAAATTGCCGAAATCTTCTCATATTCGTCACTATTCGAGCAGATTTTTACAATGATATATTCATTTCTGCTTGATTTCCTTACTGGAAAGTAAAAGAATGAGATACAGTTAAAATTCATGTATCATCACAATTGTAAAATCTAATGCCTCCAGAGTTTTTTTTAAATTACTAAAAGACTAATCGACAGTCAGCATAGTCCATGTTATGAAACGGTTCTCAAGCGTGGAAAGACAAAAAAATTAGAGTTTATTATATAATTGTTCATATATATACATAAATGTATGGGTGTGTGTGTGCTACCAATATTGGTTAATTATTCTTTATTTTGTGTTAGATAGGGTTACAATTTAGTTTGTTTCAGTTTTCTCTGTTAAGGAGTTTTGTGTGGATCTTCGTGTTGCATCCGTATTATTTTATTTTCTAACTTGAGATAATGTTCACCTCTTATTGTATTTCAATGTAATATGTACTTTGTATAATAACTTTTCACTTATTTTTTTTCACTTATATAATGTTGCCTTTAAGCTTTTTGATGGCGGGATAATATGTTTCGCTTTAGAAAAACGAGGAATTTTCTCTCTTTCGCCTTTTGAGCGAAGTTGGGGCAGTTGGTATTCCTCTGTATTACGCATCTATTACTTTACGTAATTTGTGCAAGTAATGCAGAAAAGTATTTGTTTACATTAAACGCGCCCCTATACGAACTCGTCCTCATTGTTTTTGCCAGAAGATTCGTGTACCAAGTTTGGTCAAGACATCCTAATTTTAACTTAAGTTTTGGGCTGTCCAGTCGGATACAGAGACAGTCACTTGGATTTCAACTCGTCTCTTCATTCTGATTATTACATATATGTAGATTTAGTTTATTCTATTTATTTATTTCTCACAGAACTTATTTTAACATATGTATGTATTTGAATTCAGTTTACAAAGTTTAATATATGTACATAAAAAAAAGTATTTAAATATAATTGGATTAACTTATCGGGCCGACGCCGCTGGTCTGCCCTTCCTGACTTCTTCAGAACTACTCT
>NW_017535376.1:0-8772 GCF_001853355.1 Bactrocera latifrons
GCCTCATTAATTATAATAATACTAATAAGTATAATTATTGTTATTATTTACTTGTGTAAACAAAAAAATTAAAAAATAAGTTTGAAAATTTTAAATAAAAGAAGTCAGGAGACTTCTCAGAGTGGCTCTGGGGGAGTTACATCTCAGGTTACGTCAACTGACGGCATGCAGTTGTGCACCACATCGTATGATCAGCCAGTACGTGACCAAAACAGCAGACTCGGCATATTTTGAGTCTGTTGGAATGTGCGGTACACCCACACATTAGGGGCAGACTCGAGTTGCTGATCTGATGGCAGAGTCAGTCTGATTCTTGCTACAGAATAATAAAGAACCGTTTTAATCCATAACTCGAGTGGCCTGAGTCAACGAATTCACATTCCCACGCTGACGGGTAAGGCACAGTGGTAGCGGTAAACTGCCAACGCAAGCGTCGGCGTCGTATCCGCTGCAATAACTCTACAACTACTACTAACAACGAATTGCGGGACACAACAACTAAGACAAGGTGCAGGGACTTATTTAAGACATTAGCTTTAGAATGTAAAGTTCAGTTTTTAACAGAGAACTCATCAGACAGCATGATCTGATTAATAAAGTGATAATAATAAAGAAACAAGACGGATATACGTAATTGGCGCCCAACTATATGGCAATAAAAAAATTAAAGTTCGATAAAATATAGTAAAACTATTCGGAAATAAAAAGCTTCATAAAAAATGGTAAAAGAAAAACTATTCGGGAATAATTGTACGGACCCATCAAGGAGGAGACGTCACAAAAAAAGGAATCACGGACCAAAGGGGTTCGAAAATTTCTACAAAAAATTAAATAAAAGAATTAAGATTCAAAAATATGTAAGTAGAGTGCAAAAAATATAGTATGTTGAATTGCTCTAATAAAAAAGTAGCTAAAAAAGAAAACTTGTGTTAAATGTAACTCTAAATCTTTGCACGAGTTTTTGAGAAATAAATTTTGCGCAGGCTAGCTTATTGGTATCGGTTTTACTTCAAGCTCATGAGTGATCAGGRCCTGGACAAAATATTTGAGARCCTTAACGGAATAGAAGTTAGTAAAAGACAGTGCAACAATAGGGATAATACAGAAAATTGGTGGACAGAATATAGAGTGGCAGACAAAAGACAAGAAATGGCGCTGGAACCAGACCAATTAAGGGCATTAGTGGAAAGTGCAGTTTGTAGKGCACTTGCCACTCAAAGAGAAAATTTCGAACAAAAGCTTGCAAGTATTAATCAACGACTAAATGACGTTAAAATCGACACACCGAGCATAGAAACATATAGGGAAACAGAAATTGTACTCGGGACTAGATGTGAGGAGCCACTCGATATTGTAAAGTCCTTACCGCACTTCGACGGTAAGCAGGAGAATTATGTATCGTGGCGACAGGCGGCACACACCGCCTACAAAGTTTTTGAATGCTATGAGGGTAGCAGCAAACATTATCAGGCTGTTGCCATCATTAGGAATAAARTTAAAGGCCCGGCCGACATGGTTCTGGCCTCATTTAATACCGTTCTAAATTTTAAGGCCATAATTAATCGACTCGATTTTAGTTATTCCGACAAACGACCAATTTACTTGATCGAACAGGAGATGTCAACTCTCCGCCAAGGAAGTTTGTCACTACTACAATACTACGACGAGGTAGAAAAAAAGTTAACCCTTTTAACTAACAAAACGATAATGACTTACGAAAAATCAATTGCTGCGTCACTAAACGAAAAATACAGCATGGATGCATTAGGCATATTTATTTCAGGGATTAAGAAACCCCTTAGTGATGTGTTATTCTCAGCCCGGCCTAAAGATCTACCTTCGGCTCTAGCGTTAGCACAGGAGGTGGAATCTAACCATGAGCGATACCAGTTCGCAAGCACATATGCCAGAAGCCTGGAAGACAAAGCCCAAAGGCTAAATATAGAGCAATCTAGGCAAAATCAGCAGGACTCCGCCGAAACTAGATAGTAATGTATCGACTGGGTTCATGTGGAGCAACAATTACTAAAATTGCTAGTTTGTTTGGTATTAGCGATGGTGGAGTAATACAGATGAGCTATTGACATATGTATCGGTTAAAATTTGTTTTCCAGCTGTATTTTAAATTTCTCAATAGGTCATGACCAACAGAGTATTTGATGCAATTATTGAAAGGAAAACTCTGTTTCTGTTTTGGCCGGACCCTGTAGAGCGTAGAGCTTTAGTTGTTTAAACACTCAGTGAGCAACCACATTGTGTTGGCTACGTAGATGGAACGGAGATAAAATTGGCGGAAAAACCCACTGTAGATTGTAAAGCATATTTTTCTCGCAAGCATATATATTCACTTAAGGTTCAATGTGTGTGTGACCACAAACTAGTAATTCGTCATATGGTATTGGGGTATCCCGGTAGTGTTCACGACGCTAGGATATACAACAATTGCGAGCTGTCCACAAACGCCACTGAAATGCTACCAGGATCAGAGTGGTTAGCTGCAGACAGTGCATATAAATTAACTTCGAGCCTTATTACTCCTTTTAGAATGAACGTAACGGAAGGCGCCTTGAATCAACGAATTCTGTTCAACAGAACGTTCAGCCAGTACCGAATAAGAATTGAGCATTGCTTTGGTTTATTGAAAGAACGTTTTAATAGCTTGAAAGAACTCGAAATTCAAATAAAGAGTGATTATTCGGTAAAGTTTGCATGCCGGTGGATATTAGTTTGTGCGATATTGCACAATATTATATAAAAAAAAACGACGGTAGTTTCGATGTTGACGAAGAAAGCATTAGTGAAAACAGTGAAGCCGACGAGCCTGGTGATCAAAACTTACCAACAGTTGAAGGTGCATCTAAGCGCCTTTCATTGTTATCACTAATGGAAACTTAAAAATAAAGTACTGAAACTCATGTTTACATATCTTTAAAATCCATTAATATATGCTTTTATTTACAAGAAAAATAAAAAGTGCTTCTGTGCCTATTAACATTTAGTGACATTCAAATATATGTATTTTGCTATGAGATATTTTAAATTTGCGAAAAAAGTACCATGCGAAATCTCTTAAAGTTTCACATTTATTTTGATTTTAACTTTAACTCTATTTCAAACATTTTAATGCGTTCTTCACTAGCAAGTTTCAGTTTTTCAATTTCCAGTTTGGTTTCTTTTTCTGATTCAGTTTCAATTCTTTTCATTCCTAATTGATTATTCAGTTCAATTCTCAACTCGACCTCATTCTTTCCTTTTTCTTTTTCTAATTCTATTTTCTTAACTTCTAATTCCAACCTTTTCTCCTGAATAAAAATCAATTTATTGAACGGGGATTCACCCTTTTTTTTGGTTGTTTTGTTGAACTTCTAAAGTCCAACGAACTTTGTGGTGTAGAAGTTCCCGCGGCGGCGGCACTGCAATCGTTACTTATAGGTAATATTGGGTCAACTAAATCCTCACAATCGAGCGCACACAAATCGTATTAATCGATGGTATCGTTTAACGATCTATCAGCACAAGGGGAATCAGTCAGTACTTCAATGCTGTCAGTGCTTTCAAAAATTACTCCGGGATTTACATTTTTGCGTTGCCCGAAGATAACTTCCAGTAAGTCAAAGTTGGGACAAGTTTTGATGACATGCGCTGATTCGCTTGACTCGTCACCATTAGCCAGTAGTCCAGACCCGGTTTTGTTTTTACAGGTTGCAGCGGCAACGTACAACGCTTTGAGATACCTCACTTTGCTTTTCATAGCTACGCAAAGGACAGATTGAAGTGGCGGTGTATTTTGCTGCAATTTTTCGTAAAACCTTTGGGATTTCGGTTTCTGGAAGATATGCGTAAATTCGTGTTAAAACAAACATATACTTAACATTTTTACTTTTCTAAAACCCTTACCTCAAAAGATTCTGGACTATCTTTAATTGCGTCGGATACTGCTTGCAACAGCTGCAGGGACTGCGATTCTGTCCAGCGATTCGACGGTTTCAGCCGTAGGCGCTTTTTCTTTAACTTTTTATCCTGAAATATAAAACAATTGCAGCAATTAAATAAAATTTATGATCCGAGTTTCATTCTTACCTGGTCGTTTGGAAGGGTTGCTTTTGCAATGAGAGGCCGTGTAGAAGATAAAGTTAAGTAGATATGGCCACTATTAACGCAAATACGATTTGAACTTTTGAAATATATAATAAAGTCATGTTTATGTTGTTACCTAAATACTTAAATAAAGTATGTAGGTTTGATAAGATATATATTTATATACACATTTATTTGCAGGATGAAGTTTTGATAACATGTTAAAAGATCAAGCTGTCGCACATATTCATGTATGTATTTAAGTGAGCATGTAAAGAAAAAGAACCATAATAATAATGTTTGTAAATACTTTGGCACAATTCCGATTTCTTTGGCGCCGCGATCTGAAGGTACCGTTGGAAAGAGGAAGTCCTCCTGATTAAAAAAAGGTTTAGGTACTGCAAATTTAGTTTAGGAGATATTCGACCTTAAAGTTCAAAAATTCGCTAAATTCGTACATTTCAAGACGCCATTTCACCACATTAAACACACGTTATTCACATTTTTCACTTCAAATTAATTAAATTACACTATAAACTTGTAAATAACTCCATATCTTACACTTTTAGCAGGTTTTTTTACCAAAAAAATCTGCATTTTAAAAATTACATTTTACACTCGTTTACCAAAAATTACGACGAAATGGAGCGCTGCCATGTGATGATAGGGCAATTCGGTGAAATTCCTCTTTTTCGCAAAAATTCCTCTATTCATGCATATGGATATTTTCTTTTTTAAATTTATTAAGCAAATAAGTAATATTATATACATGCATTAGTAATAATATATAATAATATTACGTAATAAAGTGTAAAGTATATTAGTACAGTGCGAAAATTCGAATTTAATTTCAATATGAGTGCATGGTAACCAACAAATATAACCACTTTATATCCGAAACTCATATTTTAAATATAAAAATTGATGTATCGTCACCTAAAATACAAAACAATGTATAAGCAAAAATGAATGGAAATCGCTGACAGATATAATAACTAAAGACGTGAAATCCACTATTAGAATTCTAAAATAAAACGATGTTTACGATAATATTGTAATAGAGAAGAATATTAAAAGTAAACATAATGTAACACAAACCAAACAACAATTTAACAATTACGGAAATAGTAATTACTCTGCTAATGCGCAACAATATCTTTCATACAATAATAGTTTTACTAATTTTCAACAACAAATTCCTATTTTCAATACTCCTTTTAATAATAACCCACAAAATCAAAATTATAACACACAATGTAATGAAAATTTTGGTAATACTCTTAAAATTCCAAGTAATAATACGAGAATGCAGTCACGGCCAATATATACTGAAGGGAATAGTTCAAATCAATCTAGGATTCGGCGTTACGGAGTTCCTGAACCAGTGCAGCTGGATATCGAAAATTTTCGGCTAGAAGCCTCGGATATTTACCAAAAGTAAAATTGATAATTGAAAATCGATCATTTACATTTCTGGTGGATACAGGATCATCAGTAAGTATAATTAGATCTAATGTTCTGAATACGCAAATTTTTGATACAAAGTCAATCACATTAACAACAGTTACAGGAAAAGTTACGTTAAATAAAATTCGAAAGGTGTATACAAGTAATGAAAATGTAATTGTTGAATTGATATTCTACTTATATGATTTTTCTACAAAATACGAAGGTTTATTAGGCTATGATATCCTTCAGCAACTTAATGCTAAAATTGATATTGCTAAGAAAAGCTTAATTTGAAATGATGTTATTTATAAATAATAATGATCCAAAAACATTCGGTTTTTATGAAAATTAAAATATGACCAGTGACTCGAAGGACTAACAATTTAGGCTCGAGCATCTCAACAAAGAAGAGATTTTGATTATAAAAAACTGTTATGTAAATACAAACACATATTCTATAAGGAAGGTGATACATTAACATTCACTAATAAAATTAAACATAAAATCAAGACAATACACGAAGACCCCATATATGTCAGATCCTATAGATATCCTCAAGTACATAACTTAGAAGTTGAGAAACAAATGAAAGAAATGTTGGCTCAGGGTATAATTTGTCACAGCAAATCGCCATATTCTACACCAATCTGGATTATACCTAAGAAACCGGATGCTTCTAATAAACAAAAATGGCGAATTGTAGTACAATTGTCTTAACAAAGGGATTCCATCAAATTGGAATGGATACAAAACGGCATTTTCTACACCGAATGGAATTTTTGAGTTTTTACGTATGCCCTTTGGTCTTAAGAATGCGCCATCGATATTTCAAAGACTAATGAATACAGTCTTAGATGGTTTGATCGGAAAAGTTTGTATGGTGTATTTGGATGATATAATTGTCTTCAGCACTTCACTTCAAGAACACATGAATGCTCTTGAAAAAGTATTTTACAAGCTTAATGAAGCAAATTTGAAAGTCCACATTGAGAAAACGGAATTTCTAAAGAAAGAAACCGAATTTCTCGGCCATATTGTAACCCCAGAGGGAATCAAGCCCAACCCTAATAAAATTGATTCCATACTAAAATACCCATTGCCAAAAACTGAAAAAGAGATTAAACAATTTCTGGGATAGTTGGATTTTATCGAAAGTTTATTAGGGATTTCTCTAAAATTTCTAAACCGTTAACTCAGTGCTTAAAAAAAGAAAATAAAGTCGTAATTAATGAAGAATATATAAACGCTGTAGATACACTGAAGCTTCTTATAACAAAAGGACCAATTCTAGCATACCCGGACTATGAATGAAAGTTTACTCTAGCCACCGACGCATCAAATGTAGCTCTTGGAGCAGTTTTGAGTCAAGAAGGTCATCCTGTGTGCTTTGCTAGCCATACTCTTAATGAACATGAGTTACATTATTCCCCAACGGAAAAAGAGTTGCTGGCTGTTGTTTAGGTAACAAAGTATTTCCGCTCATATTTATATGGTAGAAAATTTATCGTAAATAGTGACCATAGACCTCTCCAATGGCTCCACAATTTGAAGGAACCAAACGCTGAGCTGCAAAGGTGGAAGTGGAAACTTAATGATTTCGATTTTGGTGTTAAATATATTCCAGGAAATGAAAACCATGTAGCGGATGCTTTATCACGTATTAAACTTAAAGATTGTTATTTTGGTGATACTTCATCTAATATTGCTATTGTTCGTCCCGCAACAGAAGATTCTGAAACTTATATTCCTATTTCGGAAAGACCATTCAATATATTTAAACGACAACTGAGATTGATAAAAAGCAATGAAAATAGTTTGCGAACTGAAAATATTTTTAGAAACAGTATTACTGGCTAAATGAGATAAGGGTCATCGTCTTAGGCTTTTGCTCAGTTTTTCGTTTTGACCTACAATCGAAGCACACACGTCGCTCGCGACTTCTCCATCATCCGCATTCCGTTTTATATTTATATTAAAATTAACTGTTACCGCTTAGTTCCGCAATATTGTGCAAATTGAAAAACCAAAGTGAATCCAAAGATTTTCCGAATCTGTAATCAAATTAAAAGAAAGCCCAAAACGAATTAAATCTATCTCGAATTCCCTTTAGAAAGTAACTGGGTGTTTTATAGAAGTGAGAGTGGTAAGTGTTACAAAAAGACAAAGTGAAGTGACTTAAACATGCTACTTTAAAAATTGGTCCTTCGAGCCGCTAAGAAAGGCACTATTGGAAAGGCAAAAAATACAAAAAATAGAATAAAATAAAAGGTGCGGTGATATACATATGTATATAAAAAAGATTCAAGAAAAATAAAATATGAAAAAAAGAGTCCCGTGAGGTGACATGTGAATACACATACATATATACTTATACACAAAAAAAATTTTTGCAGAAAAAAAAACATATAAACATATAATAATACATATAAAAAAAGGGGCGGTGACATATACATACGTATGTATGTATATATCAAAAAAACGGCTACGACAAGGTTCCGTGATGTAATCCCAAAATCGAATTTTTTTTTTTACAATAACAAAAACGTAACTCCGTTTTTGCAGTTATAAAAAAAGGCAACATATAAATGCATGTACATACAATACGGTGTTTAAAACCCAAACCCAAAAAATACCGAAAATCGGGCGCGAGATATTATTTATCAAAAAACAAAAAAAAAAAAAACCTCACGGGCGCGAAGCTTAACAAACATGACTACAATATAGTCTTTGTGAAAATTAAACATTTATAAACGCGTAACAAAAAATTAAAAAACACAAAAATAATAATTATAATAATAAAAATAATAAAAACCTAGAAGGCCAACCAACGTAGGATAGTCAACCCAACGAAGGAAAGCCAACCAACAAGGGAAATTAACAACAACGGAACAAGGAACACCAAAAAGGAAAGGAAACGGACAAGGAAGCAGAGTGGCCGCAGTGGCATAAACTAAATTCACAAATTCAAACCCATAGATAAAGCCCTCAAAGTCAATTGAAGCGGCACAAAGTGAGTGTATCAACTCCATTTATTATTGAATAATTTTTACTTATTTGCATATATGTACAATGTTGAAAGCTACAGTTGATCTCTCTAGAAACTGTGTACGGTCCGGTAAATTTTAATAGAACGGTTGCTACCAAACTGTTCGAACTTACGGTGGATTTCCGGGAAACCGAAAACAGTTTGGTACATTACATATGTACATCCAAATATATGTATGAACAGTATATAGTATAATATAT
>NW_017535377.1:0-8724 GCF_001853355.1 Bactrocera latifrons
CTCTTTTCGTTTTTCGATTCGATACAACGCAGACGTGCTCCGTGCTCTTTTTTTCATAAACTTCGCAAATTTATAAGGTGAGTGCCGGGAAAATTAATAAAATATCTAAATATCTTTTTTATACCTTTTTTCCGAAATATGGAATTAATTCCAATAAATTTTCAAAATTAAAAAGAACCTCCGAGTTTTATCTTAAAAACCGCAAAAATTAAGATGCCTCTATGAAACTTGGACCAAAATATAAATGTGTTAAAATAACAAAACGTTTTCTAACTGGCGCCCGAGTAGGTACGTGGGATCTAGAACCGTCGAGGCACCCTAGTACGAATAGGAAAAAGGACAACCGTGGAGCGATTAAAAACATCCCGTGGAAAGGTGGATAGTGTAAGCGTTTATAAAATATTTGCAGATTATGATAGACAATATTACAAAAAATATGGAATTTAATTACTGGATACAAAAACCGGGAATAAAAAAAGAGGTCTTAAACAAAAAAAAAAGAAAAGAAATTTAAATTAAAGAAATTTAATTCTTGAAAAAAGGAGGTCTGAAACTACTGAAAAATTTTACAAAGTATTTAATATTAAAAAAAAATACTACTATCACAAGGAATAAGAAATTTCGTTATTTGATAAAAAAAAGAGAGGAAAAAAAGTCCAAAATTAACGTAAGCTTTGCAAAAGATTAATATAATGCCAGACACAGCGGAGGAGTTAATTGAACAACTGAATCAAATGAGGTTAGATTATGGGCAAACCACCAATCCTTCAAATACTTCCACCTATCCTGTAAATCCTCCCACCCCTAACCCAACTCTAATAACGACAATTTTCGAGAAATACTCGAACGAATAAGTACGCAGACTATAACTGACTTTACCGAACCCGAACATAGCGTGACACTGAACGCGAACAACATAAATGAATTAAATACGATTCCGGGCATGGGTAAATGCCCTAGAGAATTTTCAAGAAGACCTGGAGGATTTAATTCCTGGAGGAAGAGCGTAGGTAGAGTTTTTAAAGCTTATGAGGTCAAGAATACCCCTAAATACTTTCCGATACTCCATACGATCAGGCATAAAGTAATTGGCGATGCCGACACCGTATTGGAATCGTACAACACTCCACTTGATTGAAGTCAACGCTATGAGGACATTCCGACCTTTTATCAAAAAGTTTACCAACACCTTTCACTTATATTACACAAAATTTCTTGTCTCGAATTAAGTGACATACGGACTATGAGCACCTTATATAGGGACAAAGCTCTTGACAAATTTATTAGAGGAGTAAATGGTGATTTACCTCATCTTCTCAGCATGAGAGAACCGACAACCTTACCCCAAGCACTACATTTATGTCAAAAACTCGACAATATGACATATAGAATAAATCATGCAAACAATACACACAAAGCAAATATTCAACCACCTCCCTGAAATAACAATTTTAATAACTACAATAACAATAGAGTTTTTTTTACCTCGAATTAACATATTCCCACTCCCCCAGACGAAATTTCGACCGACATCCATTCGGTCGTCAATCAAACTGATATCCCCAAAACTCTCCCAACTATATGCAAAATAACCAAGGATTCATGCGAGGTTCAACAATTACCCGAACAACCCCCATACCTCCTTTAATAACAGACCGAATTTACCACCTAAACCACCGACACCAATGGAGTAGACCAATCAATACGATCAAGACAAATGAATTATCAGAATAGGCCCAATACATTTTTTTTACTAACGCAGTAGAATTAGACCCGAACGGGATATACGATGACAATTACGATAATGCAGGTAAAAATGAACCTGATACTATTAATTTTTTAGATTAGAGACACAATAGATTTTCTTATTGATACCGGATCCAATAAGAGATACATTCAATCCACTAGAATTAGAAATCCAATCCCGAACGAAAAGCCCTTTACAGTAAAATACGGCATAATAGGTAACGACACACTTAAAGAATTAAAAGCAATTATTCATACCGACAAAAATCTAATGACAATTTGTCAATGTATAAGTATAACGTTAAAAGAACGAATATCCCACGAAGTGAATAATGTGGCAATCAATATTCCCCACCTCTCACTACTACAACAAAACAGAATTAATAATATTATCGATAAATGTCTAAACCTCTTTTCCGATCCTGATAAAAAATTTACCTAAACCACCCTCGTAAAAGGCGAAATCCGGACAACAACCGAAACCCCCGTCTACTCCAAGCCTACCCGTACCCCATGGTATTAAAATACGAAATCGAACGCCAAATTGAAGAAGTCTTAGATAACGGAATAATAAGGAGATCGAAATCTCCGTCTAACTCCCCAATTGCAATAGTTAACAAAAAGTCAGATGCCTCTGGCGAAAAAAAAAATATTGAATGGTCGTAGATTATCGTAAACTCAATTCAGTTACGATCCCTGATAAATACCCCATACCAGAAGTTAACGAAGTCCTTGCAAATCTGGGAAACAATACACTATTTACTGTTATAAACTTAAAAAGTGGGTTCCATCTGATTCCACTTCGCGAGTCAGACATTGAAAAAACCACATTTTCCGTAAACAACGGAAAATATGAGTTCCTCCGCTTACCTTTCGGTCTAAAAAATGCTCCAGCCACATTCCAAAGAGCACTAGACGATATCCTTCGTCAACATACAAGAGTAAGATGCTAAGTTTACATCGATGATGTAATAATATTAGGCGAAAACGAAGAAGAACATTTTAAAAATATAGAATTAGTATTTCAAACCTTAGAAAATGCTAACATGAAAATCAAACTGGACAAATGTACATTTGCTAAAGAAGAAGCAGAATTTTTTAGATATGTAATTAGTACAAATGGGATAAAAAAAAACCCCGACAAAGTAGAAGCGGTAGCTAAATTCCCAGTTCCACAAACTCTCAAAGAATTAAGATCCTTCCTAGGTACGTCAGGTTATTATTGACGATTTATCCAGGATTACGCAAAAGTAGCCAAACCATTAACAGCACTGTTAAGAGGAGAAGAAGAAGAAAATAGAAATAGAATTAGACAACGACGCCTTAGAAGCATTTAACAACGTAAAAAATACTTTAGTATACAAGGATATAATTTTAGCGCCCAGCCGAAAGCCTATGATGCTAGCGCTGCGTACTTTAGTTTATTTAATAATTTGTTTATTATGTAAGCTTTAATAAAATAAAATAAAAAAAATAAAAAAATTTTAGCGCATCCAAATTTCGAAAAAGATTTTGAACTAACAACCCACGCCTCAGATTTCGCATTAGGTGTCGTCCTATCGCAAGACGGTAGACCAATTACTTTCATATCGAGAGCTCTAAGTAATAAGAAAGAAATGCTTGGTATATTATGGTCACTTAATTCATTTAGAAATTACCTCTACGATTCAAAAATAGTTAAAATTATCACCGATCATCAACCTCTTACCTATGCCTTGAGCCTTGAGAGTTGCAGATGCCCTTTCAAGGATATCAATACAAATAAACTCACTCACACTTACGATTCATAGCGATGAAAGCTCAAGTCATAATTTAATCCCTTGTACAGAAGCTCCAATTAATGTTTTCAAAAATCAAATTTTTTTCGAGATTGACGAAGTATCTTCATATCAATTTAAAATAATTTTTCCAACAGTTCGTAGGCATATAATTACAAATCTAGAGTACAACGAACAGTTATTGATTTCTTACATGAAACGATACCTTAACCCATCCGTTATAAACGGAATTCATACAGAAGAAAGGACAACGGGTATAATGCAAAATGTCTATCCTATTCATTTTAGAAAAATAAAAGCCGATATACCCAAAAATTAGTCGAAGATGTTAATAACGAACAAGAACAGGAGAACAATATAATAAAAGAACATTTAAGATCACATAGGAATGCCATTGAAAATAAAACACAAATTCTCGAAACAAATTATTTTCCATTTATGTTAAATAAAATAAAACGAATAATAGCCAACTGCACCGTTTGTAAAAGAAATAAGTACGAAAGACATCCTAATCAACCCAAAATTGCAGAAACTCCATTATCAACATATCCAGGACACACAGTTCATATCGATATATTTTGAACAGAAGGAAGAATAGTAATGACAGCTCTAGACAAATTTACAAAATACGCAGTATAAAAAAGCCTAGATAGCAGAGCAATAGAAGACGTCAGGAAACCTTTAAGAGATATTATTATATATTTTTCTTCGGAGTACTAAAGTTAATAGTTATCGACAATGAGCCATCTTTAAATTCAGCCTCTTTAGAATGTATGATGAAAGACGAGTTAGGAATAGAAATTTACTCTACTGCTCTGTACAAAAGCCAAGCTAACGGACAAGTGGAAAAGTTCCACCCTACGTTGCATAAAAAAAACGGTGTACACAGAAATTTTGAAGAACTTTTAGAAAGAGCAGTATCTGAGTATAATCATTCAGTTCATTCCACTACACTTAAAAGGCCAAAAGAAGTGTTACATGTACCCCCGAGAACATTGAAAGAACTAGACAAAGCCATCTAGAAAAATTAGCTGAGAAACAAAGAAAGGATATCGAAAATAAAAAAGAAATAAAATCATATCTACCAAGACAAATAATATTTGTTAAGAAAAATAGGGAGGAGTTAAGTAAACCCTACGGTTTAGTTTTGTACCTAGTAGATACATATGTGTCTCTATTTTTGCCTAATCACCATGTACGTATTGTTTAAATTGTTTAAATAGTTGTCACGCACATTTGAAATAAAAATACCGGGTAGTTTGAGTTGTATGGTATACAATGTTAATTTATTAAGAAAAGTTTTATATCTTTACAAATGTTATTTTATTAAAATTTTATATATATAAGCGTATGTCTTTAGCGCGCCAGATCGTTGTTGTCGAAAAGTTTACTGTAGCGCGCAGGACGGGTGTTGTAAACGTAATGTTGAATGCGAAGTGTATGTGACGAGTTGTGTTGCACGAATGTGTCCGGATGCGTGTAAAGATGTATAAAAATAAGAATCTGCCATCCTGTTGTCCATCATTTTTGTTGATTGGGTAGTACAAGGGTGGTGAGTTGAGTTGGTGTTGTGTTATGGTGTCATCGGCTGTGGTGTATTGTACTGTCTTGCTAGGGTGCGCCAGTTTTTCCCAGGTAGAGTGGGAGGAGGCTTAACTCATTTAAACACCTACAGTAAGGAAATAGTTAAGGAAGATAGAAATAGTACCGTGTTAACTGAAAAAGGACAAATAATTCACAAAGGTAGAATACGTAACTAAATATGTACTGACATTCTTTTCCAGAATATTACTACCGCTATGACTGGCGGAAGTACACATTCTCGACTACTCAAACTCCCAATTAATAACAATAGAAAAGGAACTACAAACAGGAACATTTAGGATAATACACGAAATTGACATAAAAAAATATACGGAGACACTTGACCACATAGAAGGGACTATTAAAACTGAAACTATCCGCAAAAACCCTAACTACCCCTTTATATCCCACATAATAACACAGATAAGAGCCCAACTTAACAATCTAAAAGTAGACCAAAGAATAAAAAGATTAATAAATTTCCTGGGTAGTGCGTGGAAATGTATTCCATGAAGACTACGAAATAATTTCAAATAAAGTAAATAATATTTTTCAAAATAACAATAATCAGGTATTAATTAACAAACGTACGATAGGCAAAATTAGCGAGTTAACAAATATTACAAATAATATAATTAAAACCATGAAAAATTAAAAAAATTTAGAAATTGTAGCATTTTTACAGCGAATATACAAATTAGAAATAATTAAAGAAGAAATATTAAATATTGCGTACGCAATACATTGCGCAAAAGCCAACATAATAAATTCTTTTATTTTATCAAATGACGAAATAATTATTGTGAAAGAAGCAGTAGACAATGACAAAATTCCATATGTTAATTTAGACGAAGCACTCGAATTTTCCGAAGTAAAAATTGCAACTAATGGCAAAATTATAATTTATATTTTTAGCCTCTCAACCGTAGATAACCAAAATTGTAAAACTTTAGATATTGGAGCAGTAAAAAATAACGGGAGAATCAATAAAATCAATTTCAATAAAATTTTAAACTGCGGAAAGGGAATTTATGGAATAGAAAATTATTGCAAGAAATACAATTCCCTACAAATATGCTTAAGCAATAATGTAGTTGATTTAAGTAATGATACTTGTATAAATAATCTTTTAAAAAGTCGTTTGCTAAATTGCACGGAGGTCAACAACCAACATATCCCAACCATAGAGGAAATGGGACCCGGAATAATACTACTAAATAAGTACAACGGAGAAATTTCAATAAATAACGAAACTACATTTTTAAACGAAACCTTCATCATGTTGTACCAACGTAACCATTGTTATCAACGGAAAAAAGTTCTATAACAAAGAAAGAACAGCAAGTAAACCACTACCAGCCATCCTACAACCGTCCTCCGCACCACTCAATATAGAAGAATTCCTCTCGGTGGACATGCTCAAGCAGCTTAACTTCATCAATACAAAAAAAGTAAGTCTGTTAGAAGCAGCGAACAGAGTCAAATACGGAACCAGCATCACTCTAATCGTCATTTTAATAGTCATCACCTTAATTTTCGGGAAGTATCTTCTGATTAAACAAAAAGAAGAGGAACGCAATAAACGGTCACAACCGGCAATAGAACGACTCAACCAAATTTTCAATACACCTAAAGATTCAAAGTAAGACGTTTGAATTTCAAGGGTGGACTAGTTAGAATCCCATACATTCAAAAGGTATCATGATAAACTACCACCATATCATACAAAGTAACATAATAGACACCACTAAATCGCTGAGAGTGCGACACGTGTAGTGGCAAACTGTGGGAAGCGCAGCGTCAGCAAGCTCTACACCCGTTGCAGCGGCAAACATACGTCTAGAGTTAAGTATAATTAATTGTAAATGTTAGTTATTAAGTGGAATTCAATAAAGGAGTATAGCCCCCAGAAAACATTTTTTTTTTTAAATTAAAATAACAAAACGCTTTTTAACTTATATAGTTTATATATCATGTATATGGTTATACTTTGTATAATTTACAACACTAAATATATCAATTTACTAATTCTTTATATTCACACATTTTGTAAATAATTTTTTATGTTAATGGATTTAGAACTTTCAGTATTGAGTAATTTAAATATATCATAGAAATTTGGATTGGCTAATTGGTCAAATTTCACCTTTGATTGTTACGTTTATGGTTGCCGTAATGTATCCATCTGCCTCACCAGTCACAAGCACGCAAAACCGAGTTATTTCTATTGCGTTCAAACAATATTTAAACCCTTTGATATGGCTGCTTGTATAGTTTTAAAACGATAACAGCAATATGTTGCTTCAAATTGTTGGGAACAATTATTGAGCAGCGTCATATTATGGAAACGATTAGAGTGAATTACTTTCCTTTCGTTAATGGGTGCATGGATGGAATTCATTTCAAGACTATTACACCAAATACATACGACCGTAAAAGAAGTCATTTTATAATTAAGAATGTTCTTGAATAGTTGTATATATTTACATTGAAACACATAAACATATATGTATAAGTTAAATGGGCAAGATTACGATTATTTTGGCGGTGTAAAAAACAGAATTTCCGTAGAAATGGGGTACGTACATATAGGGGAGTTTCTCCAGAGGATGATATTCAAAAACAATATAAAAATAACTAATATTTTTTAAAATATTCACGTTTCAAAATTCAAAAATTTGCACTAAGAACACATGTTATTTCTTTATGTTTCACTAAATTATTTCAGATTTTTTTTATATGCATAGTATATGTATATATATATTCTAAGCATTGAAATAAGCTCACATTTCACATTTATTTTGTAATTTTTCAGCTAAGTTTAGTAATTTAAAAATCTCTTATCACATTTATGGCTGAAAAGTTTAGAGTGTTTATGATTACGAGGAAAAATAGCTGTGCCACACTTTAAAAACCAAAAGTGAAGAATTTTTCAGTGTTTCACAGCATTTTTTTGTTTGTACTTTCGAGTATTTGTTTTTTTTATTTACTATAAAAAAACTATAAAGAATATTTTTCAAGCTAAAATTGAATATGTGAACACTTTTCCATATACATACATACTACATATACATATATATGAATAATATGTAATTTATATTTAATAAGCACACATAAATAAAGTCGTGTGATAATATTATAACATATATATGATTGTAGCGAATATCGGGGGTGACTGAAGAACTTTCGCGTAGTATTCCTTTATGCGTTGGCGGCCTTCGGCCGCGCTTTAAAAAAATAACCTTGGCCAAGCGAATACCCGGAGTAAAAATAAAAAAATATATTGAGTTTTTGTTATAAAGTGGTTATATTTTTTGGTTATCATGCCCTCATATTGAAACAAAATTTTAATTTTCGTACTGTACTTGTATACGTTACACTTTATTACGTAATACTATTATATAATATTAATTGTACATATGTATATATGTAGGATTACACCCACAAGTCACAAAATGAGTTCACAAATGCATCCAAGGTTCACCAAGTTTTATTAGAAATTTACCAAATGAACACAATGAAATGAAATAGATGATCTTAAAAGAAAATGATGATCTTAAAATGAATTTACAAAAGTTAAAAAATACTGCAGATACCGAAAGTCAGTATCTCGTCT
>NW_017535378.1:0-3437 GCF_001853355.1 Bactrocera latifrons
AATTGTATCATACCTTATTTTAATGTTACTCGAATAAGCAACCCTGTTGTACTTTTGAAATTGTATCAGACCTTATTTTAATGTTACTCGAATAAGCAACCCTGATGTATTTTTTAAAACTTGTAACTTGCGACATGAATGCGAGAAAAAATAAAGGAGAGTCAGTTCAGACGCAACCACGAAACGAATCGGTCTTCCTACAAAAGGAAAGATCAGTCGAAATCATTGGTATTCGAGGAATACATACATTTTCACCGGCGTACTTTCCGTTAATAAAGGTTGCCTCAATCAAATTCGGCATCAGTCTTTTTACCGAAAGTCGAGTACCGTGGCAAAGTCGCGATGGCTTCAAATTTCGCAATATCATAATAACTGTACCAACTTTGAGTTGCAAGTTATGTGGTAGAAATCCTGGTAACTCCAGAGAGTTCAAAAACTCCAGTAGATAATTTAATACTTCATCGGGATTTGTTATGGAATCAACGGATTTGTATGTTACCAAATTGCCAGCAATTTTTGATTAAATGGTGAAATTCATACATCATTATTTTTTGCGGCAAGAATTGCTTGACTTAACTAAACATAATTCTGATAACTCTCACTAATGTTTGAGAAAAAATTGTCAATCAGAGCTAATTGAGAGTCTAAAAATTGGCAAAAGCCGTTGGTAAGAGTAATTAATCCAGATGTCGCATCAACAGGGACTTTTCCACTTCCAACAGCTAACAATTGTTTGTAAAATTGTGCAGCACTTTGATCATTTTGAAGTTGAACTCTCATATTAGTGGTTAGCGATAATATTTTTATGTTATTCCATGAAGGTGATGCCTTCAGACAAGCATTCAATTCATCTGCAAGCGTTCCAACGGGAATTCCTGGCCTGAAATCGCCTGCCAACAATATCATTAAACAGCAAAGATGTTGTTATTTCGCCGAAGATCCTTCAATGTGAAGTTAAGTGCTTCAAGTGATTTCTTATATGCCATTGTGCACTCATCCCAAACAATGAGCTTGCATTGCATCAACAATTTTCCCCTGGATCGGGAAATATTGCATGTTGGAGTATCTGTAGGAGCCCAATAATAAATAAATGTCCAGTTAACAAATTGATTTTTGTTTAAGTTTACATTAATTTTCTTTTTTACTTAACACTCCTAATGCTTTACTAATAATGTCTTAATATTATGCTATCACCGATTTTTATCCCTTCTTGTGCTTAATTTTCTCATTACCTATGAAAGCTTGTGCTTATATGCTTATATGTATGAAATACGTATGTTTGTTCGTATGTATATATGTACCTGCTTGCAAAGTGCAACCAAAAATGAGAACATACAAAAAAATGCAATTATGTACAAATCACAGAAAACCGTAACATATGTATATGGATGTAAGAATTGATGTGCATATGCATAAGCGGCGCTCTCACAAAGGTGAATAACCTAATTCATGGTCATGAAATGCTTGCATTTCATTCCAAAATGTGTAATGGTGCAATTTTGTGGACTGCTTTCCTTATAATCCCTTTCGTAGTTTTGATGTCCACTACCCTGACTTTGCCTTCTGAACCAGGGACGACTTTGATAACTCTCCCAAGTGACCAATGCTGTGGGGGCAAGTTGGATTCATGGATGATGACCATTTGACCAATTTCGATATTGGCTTCCGGTTTCAATCACTTCGAGCGTTGTTGTAGGCTAAGAATATAGTCGTGTGACCATATGTCCCAAAAACGCTGCTTCAAATACGTCACCCGCTGCCATTGCGTTAACGAAGATACTGCGTTCATATTGATGGTTTTATCTGGCATCGATATTAATGAAGTTCCAATCAATATATTAGCCGGAGTTAGCGCTTCATCATCATTGGGGTCATTTGAAAGTGGTGTCAATGGACGAGAGTTCAAAATAGCTTCTACTTCAACCACGACGGTCTGAAGCTCATCATGTGTCAGGTGTGTGTTTGAGATGTTTTTTAGCAAAATGGATTTTACTGCCGCCTCCCATAAACCTCCAAAATGTGGAGAACGAGGCGGAATAAAACAAAATTCAAAACCAGTGTTGGTGCAATAACTAGTGATGTCATCAGTAGCCGCTTGACTGAGAAACTGTTGATGAAGATCCTTCAATTTGGCTTGGGCACCAACAAAATTTGTGCTGTTGTCGCAGTAAATGTGTTGAGGTATGCCGACAAAGTATAAAATTATTAGTAGAGAGGTCAGACATTAATTCTGCATGTATGGCTTTGGATGCGAAGCATACAAAAATTGCTATGTATGCTTCGTATGCAGCTCTTCCACGAAGACGATAAGTTGTACTGAAAGGGCCGCAAAGGTCAACGCCACTAATTAGAAATAAGCGCTGCATTTGTAAACGATTGGCAGGAAGATCAGCCATATTTTGACCCATTCATTTCGCTTTATAATGGAAACAGAGCACGCAATTTCGAACGATTTTCCTCACTATTTAGCGATCGTTTATAACCCAGATTCGCTCACGCAAGATATTTATTAAAACCTTTGGACCAGCATGTAAATGCTTCCGAAGGAGGTATTGTACGAGATATAAATCGATGCTCTTTTCGAAGAAGTCCAGGAAATTTAGCATCAAAAGGAATTGGTGCTTTTGACAAACGGCCACCGACTCTGAGAACCGAAACTGTCACTCCGGTAAGATTCCTTTCATGTAGAAAAGGAGTCAGCTTCTGTACGAACGATTTAACTTCTTGTTGCTTCAGTAGTATTTCAATTTCTTCAGCGAATTCGATCTGTTGAATAGCTACGACAATTCGACACCAAGTATGGCCGAGATCCTCTAACGGTAGATGAAGTATTATTGCTGACGTTAATTTAGTGTTAACTGCGACTTTGTTGAAAACACGAAATATGTATGCAACGACGCGAAGTAATCGGTGGTACGATGAACAGCGGTTGATGATGATATTGACGATGTTTCCCTCGTTGCTGCTTTTGCTACACTTGAGGTTGAGTTCTTTCCGTTGTTCCCAATCTTGGATTTTAGTGCTATGTTCCTTCCTGCTTATAGGCCATTCCGAAGAATTTTTCATTAGAAACTCTGGTCCACAGAACCAAATTGTACTTCCAAGATCCTGAGCGCTACAGCCGCGCGAAACGATGTCTGCAGGATTTTATGTACTTGGTACGTGTTTCCAACTAATTCCTTCTTAAATTTCCTGGATTTTAGAGACTCGATTGGCAACGAAGCAATTTAATGTCGCCGAATGAATTTTGAGCCACTTAAGCACGATGTCTGAGTCAGTCCAAAAATATAATATATGTCAGTGCAAAATTTTAATACCTTATCCTCGATTTTTTGCCAAATTCTACTCACTGACAGTGCTGCACATAACTCCAAACGAGGAAGCGATTGTGTTTTATTCAGTGCCACCTTAGGTTTAGCAATAAGTAACGTAGTAAT
>NW_017535378.1:3697-5505 GCF_001853355.1 Bactrocera latifrons
TCAGCAATATGAATAATAAACTGCGAATGGCTAGGAAAGGTGCAGAAGCCAAACCGTAAGTTACAGTTTTGAGTTGTAACAACTGTAATGGCTCACAAGACTCATTTCTTCACAAAATGAGTTGATATCGTTGATCTTGTTCGTCAATCAAAAATTGCCGATACATTTTTGATATATCAGCGGTTAATACGTAGGGATATAAACGAAATGATAATAATGTGGCGATTAGTTCTGGTCAAATTGTTGCTCCAACCATGAGTACTTCATTTAATGAATGATTAGAACTAGTACGCGCAGAGGCGTCGTGTACAACCCGAAGCTTGGTAGTAGTACTTTGTGGACGGAGTACACAGTGATGTGGAATTATATAGTGTGAGTTATTGAAATCAAAGTTTTTTATGGCAGCCATGTGCCCGAGTTCAATATATTCTTTTATGAAATCCTCATACATTTAGTAATTTATTTTTAGATAGACGTCGTTCAAGATCAAGAAATCTCTTCCTGGCATTTTGGAAAGAGTTGCCTTATATTGTCGGTGAAGCCTTGAATGGTAACCGTACTTGCACACGTCTATCATTTTTCCCGTGAACGTTTTCAATGAAGTCTTTTTCGCATAAACGTTCCTCTTCGGACAATGTTGCTTCCTTTTCAGTGAAATTTTCAATTTCCCAAAAACGTTGAAGAATCGAATCGATATTCCATAAATTTGATTTAGTGCGACATTGCAAATGGATGGGCGGGAATTTAAAAGCCTTTCAAAATTACCCCCTACAATCCAACGTAATTTGCTGTTTTGAAGGCGTGGCAAGCCGTTTCCAAGTGAAATTGTGCTTTCTTGAAGGCTCTCAAAAAATATGTTGCTTTTTGTAGAAGTATGGATCCACAAACTGAAGATTGTTGGGAATATTCCATTTAGAAGTATTAATAAAAAAAAAAAAAGCTACTAGGAATTTGAGTTTAAATATGTTTAGTTTTAACGAATTAAGACATACAAGTAAAATCTCCAATACGAGATTTCATTTTCACATTACTGCATACTTTGAATTAGAACGAATATCTGATATTTCCTGATATGAAAAAAACCTTTTAAGCTGCAATCGCTTTGCCGTTTCTTTGGTGATGAAATTCAATTCGGAACAGGAATACAATAACGTGCGAGCTGGCTGCATCACTCCAAATTTATCCCGTGAGTAAATTAAAGCTGACGATAATATCGCTCTTTTACGTGTGCATGCGATGAGTGAAACCGATGGAGTAATTGGTGACTGATGCGATGGATTCGGCGAAATAAATGACACAGATGTATTGTTTTTACCTTTAAGTTATAATGTTTGTGTAAATCGATAATTTGTAGTTCCAACTGTGGCGAAATGAAGATGAGAGTGGTGCGATTGATGACATACACGGCAACGAGATTTTGATGGGCATTTAGATACGGTGTGCCCTTTTCGTAAGCAATTGATGCAAGCTCGAGCTTGCTTTACCCAATAAAAACGCATCTTAGCTGACAACTGTAGAAATGAAGGACAATTGTTTAGGCTATGCTCTATATTATTGYAATGTATACAAGTCGACATCGCTTTAACGAATGAATTCATGGTCGTATTTGGTACGCAATTGATGAAACAACTGAATCCGCGAGTGTTAAATTCCAATGAGAATCATTCTCCAGCAAACCCAACAGTTGACATGCTTCTCGATATGCTTAGCATTGGTCGCTGTCAAAGGATCTGCTTCACACATTGCAAAAAAACTAGTCAATGTTGTCGATGGTGGTATCTCAGCTCGTTATGCCGCATTAGCTTTAT
>NW_017535378.1:6560-7694 GCF_001853355.1 Bactrocera latifrons
CTGAAACATAAATTAATTTCACATTTTTGCACCTAACATTTGTACATATATCCGTCACAACTTGTAATTTTCAAGTGACTCGAGTTTCCATCCATGTTGGCCAGTGATCCATTTTGTTCAACCGTACATCATTTTCAGTGATAGGGCCACTTCTCTAGTGCTTTCTATAGAAATAAAGTATAAGAATTATACTTATATGTCGCAAATACCACTTCTTAGAGCGATTTTGTAGCAAATCAACACCCTTCATGAACTTGCTATACTTTGATAGAACGTTTGGGCAAGCGACACTTATTTTCCGTCCAAATATCGCATCATACCGTTAAACTGCTAGTTCTGGAGTTTTGCCACAGTAGTTTGAAATTACGAAGTAACGATTGTATTATCTCTTCAATAAACTACAGATATGTATATGAAAGTTGTCCACGTTTGCTTATTTAAGGTATTTTTCGTATGCTTTCTTCATCGTAATTTCTCGTCTAGAAGCTTTAAATTGGGAATTCGGATCCGACGAACTGTTCCGAATGAGTAAATTCCACGTTTACATAGGTGCCAAAAGATGTGTAGTAATTTCACAAAAAACAAAAAAAAACTTTTTAATCTTTTATGGGGAATATCCCCTATATATGTCGGGACTTGATCCCAAATCAATTTCCTTAGGAAGTCTACTGATGCTGTTGTTTTGGGGTAGTATATATTTCAAAGTTGAAATTGTATCCAGATATACCTGCCAAAACATACAACTTTTATTTTTTTTCGAATTTATTCAGTGACATTCATTTCATGCCTACTGTTGGCGTCCAATATCTTCGAATATTTAGGATTAGAACAATAGACATCACAATACATATCCATAAAAACTTTTTCAGATCTTGTTTGTCTATATCATTCATTTTGGCTCTTTTTGACAAGTGCATAAATTTTCATGAGATCATCTGATCATCCTGCGCCTATATAACATTAACTTCTTTAAAATTATGTATTGATTGCTTCTTCCTTCTTCCTGGTAATTCAAAATTTGCTTCATCACCATCATCTAAATACTCATCTTTGCTATCATCCCAGTTTTCTATTATTCGTGCTCTATCATTATAAGTAAGCGCCCTACAAGTAAAAATTTATAAGCAATAACAC